>NC_069144.1:31951637-32143194 GCF_943734635.1 Anopheles cruzii | reverse complement strand
TCTGTATTGCTTGTAACGCTAGGTTGGAAATCGTCGCGTTCTCAACAGGTAAAAGAATATTTTAAGAACAACTGTGGTAAAATGATGACCAACTGATAAAAAATGAAGGATTTTTATCAACTTTGCATCGCAGGAAGCTTTGAAATGGTTGTAGTTTGTCACAGCGCTTAAATTATAATTGAAACCCATCATATCGAGCACCATCGAACCCACTGAAATGGTACGGATATGCTATGTTGAGCTAAATTTTTCAATGTGGTACTGATAACTATGTTTTATTAGGATGTTGAAAAAACGAAACGCCTAAAAAAAATCGGATTTGCTGAGCCGGACAATCAGCCGGAGAGGGAATCAAAGAAGCTGTCGGAAAAGGCTTATGTGAGTATATTGTGCAGGATTCGAAAAATGCTATTTAGATCCGAAATATTGTCTTTCCTGTTTCCCAGCGCAAATCTACGTACCCTCGGGAAAGTATGGCAGCAATAGCGGTAAGGAAATATAATTTATCTTATGCATTTGAGCAGATAATCATCAATGGTGACAATTTCAGCGTAAATCATCCGTTTTCATTCTATCCAGCCTGATGGGGCCGGCAATGTCGTCGTTACGTGGCCAGAGAAGTCTTCACGATCGTACAAGCATGGTAATTGAACTGAAATGTACATTTTTGGGTCCCGCTAGTTTTGATTGTTTGTTTTTCGCAGTACATGGCACCACGGTTTCAAAATTCTTATCGTTTAGAATCCAAGTATCCTTTCAACCGCACGGCAATGCAATCGATGATGAACAACTTTCTGCAAGTGTACCTTGGCGACTACAAGTACAGTGCAAAGCGTGCTAAACGATTGGCAGAAAATTTGGGCGAAGAGTTGCGAAATCAGTTCAAACGATGCCACTTCGATCGCTATCGCGCTGTTGTACTGGTAACGGTCGGCGATAAGGCTTCACAGGATTTAAGATGTGTTGCGCGAGCACTGTGGGACCCAGAGAATGACGATTGTGCTTCTTTTTCATATGAGGCAGCGACATTTTTTGTCGTCGCCAGCGTGTGGGCAATTTATTGTGAGTGAATAGATCGCATCAGGTTTAAGCACGTCTTTGGTATTCAAATATCTAAAGTAGTATTTTAGTTAAAAAAACAAACAAAAGAACTCGTTCATTCGTTGGGTTAATTTTTTTTAATGCAAGCGAATGCAGTTTTGACCTTAAACGGTTTCTATTATAACGGAGACTGTTCAACGCCAGCGGAAAATGAACAGAATCTATAAAACGATGACTGACCTGGTTTGTTTGTTAAATTAAATTTTATTAGAAATGGATAAGTTAATTCTGGACGCCAAATCAACTGGTCGTTTAATTTTGATTTTTAAATCATGAAATATAGGATAATAAATTCATCAGAAATTGATGAAATGTTTTAATGCTCTATTGGCTCGGCAAGTCGAACCGCTCTTCGCCGTAGTCTAGCATGTCTTGGGGTTGTGTGAATTGATGATAATTTAAGTTGCTGGTGGCAATTGTGTTCATTTTCATTGATTTACACAATGATGCATCTTTGATGCGATTATAATCTACTGCTTCATTTGCTTGATCGTATGTCCGCTTGGCAGGGATCGAAAGGCTTGTATCACACAAAGATTTATTCAGAATTGAATTTTCAAACATAATATCTTTGTTTTCCTCGCCGAGATTTTTGGGATACTCTAAAACATCGAAAATAAAAAAGACATTCCGACAGTTAGTGGTTCCTCGGTTTGAGCTAAGCCAGACTTTACCTTCTTCGATAAGCATTCCTTCAACCTTTGAACATTGTTCGGTGCCGCTTAAGGAATCCGAAAGATACTGGATATCCAATGTTTCGCCTAGCTTTGGTTCAATCAATGATTCACCTTCATCTTTAAGTTCCAAGGTTGAATCCTGGTTAGCTTGAGTACGGTTATCACAAATTTCATAATCCTTACACAGCATCCCATCTTGAGAATCAAAGCCGGCGGGTATGTCGAAGGAGGACACCAACTGATCCTCACTGGCACTTGCATTACAGTAGTGGTCCGTGTCCGTGTCCGTGTCCTGGCCTGATGAGCACTTGCCTTCGATATCAAAGTTCAAAACCAATGCTTCCATTCGCTGTTCAAATTCGTGACTGTAGCGCGTTTCTGGAAGACACCTAGCGCTGTGGGGGCTGTCTTTGGCCAGGTTTTTTACGAAAGAATCATACTCCATGTTTTCACCACGTAACATATCACGTTTTGCTTCAAATCTATCCTTAAATGCTTAAAGCTGCTACGATTGATTATTTTGCAACTAGCTATATTTGAGTAGTTCCATTGCAGCATTGATCGATTTGATTAAACAAATGTTGTGGTACAACTCATGCATTGCACAATCAATTACACATACGTTTTAACTACACAGAAAGCAGCGTAGCAAACGTGGAGCAGGAAACAAACTATGAAAAACTCATCGCAATTTGGTTTGTTTGGCTTTGTTTATGTTTTGCACGAGCCTGTATTGTTTTGACGTTTGAATGTTGTTGCGATATTTGTGCGGGAATTGAATGAGTCGTCCTGGATGTTCGAATTTGGAATTCGAATTCGAAATTGCTTGAACAGAATCATGTTTCCGAAAATAACCATTAGGTTATTTAGTTCAAATTTAGGTTGGCCAAATTGCCAAGAATCTAAACCAAGAAACCGATTTTAGTTTGATTTTAGTTTGACTTTAGTTTGATTTTAGTTTGATTTTAGTTTGATTTTAGTTTGAGTTAAAAAAAAAGTTGGTATTCACCACATGGAGTGGTGAATAAACATCGACTCGACAACTGACAACTCAGTCAGCCGCATGGTAAATAACAACAGCTCGTCGTAGCTTAACTCAAACGTAACGTAACGTAAAATCAAAATTAACTGAAAATACAACAATTGGTGTCAGAAGTGCGATACCGACATCACCCACGAACAGCGCAACAGAACCCGAAAGCAGTTTATTCACATCAACACCCGTAGAAAACATCACGCGTGCCGGCGCCGTGGTTTTCACCTAACACAACAAAGGATGGCACAATCCGAGCAAGAACTGATAGAAACTCTGTCGAGATTAGTTGCTCAAGCCCTCAAAACGTCCCTCAAAGACGTTATCACGCCGGCCATGCAGAGCCAAATAGTTGCCGCCGCTGTCTCACAAGCGAGAGCACCAGAATTCACAATGCCAGAATGCCACCCTTCCGACGACGCCCCGGTAGAGAAATACTTCGACCAATTCAACCGCGCCCTCAAACTGAGCCAAATACCGGTGGATCAACACGCGTTGTATGCCCTTGTACACATGGGCCCGGTACTGAACCATGCGCTCAAGTACCTAATCATACCTCGTGACCCCGTGGATCTGCAATACCATGAAATGCGAGCAATTCTCATAATGCATTTCGATAAACAGAGGAACAAGTTTGTCGAGAGCATCCGGTTTCGAGCGATCAGACAAAAGAGGGAAACAGTTGCACAATTCGCCGGCCGCCTCAGACAAGGAGCTGTCCACTGCGAGTATGGCGCCTTTCTCGACAGGATGCTCATTGAGCAGTTCCTATATGGCGTCAAGGCTTGTGAAATCCGTGACGCGATTATCAGGCAATCTCCCGAGACTTTCGATGCGGCCGTTGATATGGCAGAGCGCTTCGAGGCGACGCGAAAAAAAACTAAATTAGCAAATGTTAGGCACAACGTACGTTAGTGCATACTAAGTCACAAACAAGGTTTTGCGCGTTTTACGATACTTTCAAAATAAATAGTTTTTCGAAGCTCCAAATTTTTTACTGTGTTTCATATGTACGGACGTACATATTAATTTTTTTCATTTTCTTTCTTCCGCATTCTTTGGTAATTAGACCGGATCGGTAATTTGCCCCCGGTGATAAAGCAGTCGGTAACGCTCGTCGCTGTTCCGTCGTAGCTAGCCTGGGTTCGAATCCTTCCTGGGGACCGGTTGTCACGCAGCCGGCCATGGTTTCGATTCCCGATACCGGCGTGACAGATACGGCTGTAGATTTCTCATTCTCAATACATGCGGATGCCTCCAGTCTTACTCCCCTAAATTTGAAGTAAATCTGTTGGCTCTTCTTTTGAAGCAACCAGTGGCCCTGAAAAGGAAGGAATGCAGAATTGAGACAACAGGCTTACTGGGCCCTCGCAAGAGAGCACCCCATACGTTCCCTTGCTCGCGGATCTCGATCTGACGCTTCTCCTCCATTGCGTCAAAGTATCTGCCAAAGAGATTCCCGAAGTCAGATCGGCTTCCAGTCGGCAAACCCTAGTCGGTGCTACGTACTTTTTCTCCTGCGGGTCGAATATGGTGCCCTTCCAGTGATCGTACTCCTGCTGGCGCGTGTTCAACGTAGCGACCAACTGCTTTAACTCCTGCGTCCGCCGGGCACAGGCCGTCAGGCCGGCGGCCAGCGAGAGAACCAGGGTCAGGGTGGCCGCCGCCAGCCCGACGTGCAGCGGGGACAGTGGCAATCGGAGGTCACACTCGGCCGGACTTTCGTCCTGCCCCTAGGGACAGTGCGCCCGCCCGTCACACCACAGTTCGGCCGGGAACTGCAGAACTACTCGAAAAAGAGCAACGAGTTCAAGAAAGTTTAAAAGAGGTCGACCTTTTACGTCCTTCGGCCGTTCAAAACTTATCCGAAAAACGTCGCCCCAAACCACCCTCCGAAAAAGAAGTCGCGATTGCTGCCGCAACCAAGTACGCTGATATTCCTATTCCAAATAGGAAAACCAAGCGAATGTCACTTATTTTCCTATTGTTTCTTAAAATTCACCGGAGAGAAAATGTTGTGAACTCCAGAAAGTACACCGCGCTCCCAGGATTTTTACACGCGTGCCAAGACTTTCCCACTTTTCCGTTCCCCCGTGCGGGCAACTTTTTTCGCTGTCCAAATTTTTGGACAGCATTTCGAGAGCGGATCAAATTATGACAAAGACGGCAATAGAAAGAGAAGGAAAAGGCGAATAGAAGAGAAGATAGGCGAAGAATATTTAGAAAATCCGGCTAGAAAAATTGGCATTAACAGCCGAATTGAACGGTCCGCCAGCGTTCACAAAATTTAATGTGCCAAATTTAATTAAGTTATCCATGAGCTGCAATGATTTGATTACGATGAAAGTGTGGGAAAGCCTAAGTGATCAATTACTGTATGGTTGTGTGTTTCATTTGAAAGCCGATGTGGCAGCTACATTTTTTGCTACATCGTTCAAGCGGATGATAGATTTTTCCGTGTTCCGTTATTACGGGGCAACAGATGATGCGGCAGAAGAGGCTTCTGAGGTGTTTTTCAAAGAACACAAACACTTTCAACGGGTGTCTCTGCCCCGCAAAACAACACCGGTGGAATGGGTGTCTCACGTAACACGTTATTGCAGCAAGCTCGTTGAATTACACGCGAATAGCTATAGCCGCGATTTTTCGATGTCGTTCGGTAGCAAGTTGAAGGTTCGTCAACGGAACGAAAACGTGAGGTATTTTATTTAATATTCATTGTTGTTACAGCATCTTTCATTGTACGGGAGGTACTGGTATCTGAATTGGTTCGCCGTTTCTTGTCCTTCGTTGGAATCTTTTTGTTGCGAAAGAGCCTTCCCGTGTGAAATAATTTACAGAGCTGCACCACAGCTGAAATGTCTCAGATACCTTAAAGGATCCTTTTTGTTCGGACCGGAAGTGTTGTATATCTGTAACAATTTTAAGGGTCTCCGATGCTTGGAGTTATCCTTTGACTTCAAATTGGTAAGAAAAAAATGGGTTTCGACGCCACCCTAACCGCAAAGTGACTCGATGTGACTTTATTTATTTTCTCCTTTTTAGAAGTTGGCCGATGATTCAATCAGACTGGATAAAATGAAGGATTTGCAGGAGCTTACTTTGCGCAATGTGACCGACCTTAGCCCATTTTGTGCATCATCGAGCGTTCGTTGGTTAAAGTTATTTTTCGGTGACATCGTAAGTATCAGAGGCAGAGAGGGAGGGAGAAAAGAGTGAAAACAAGAGAGAGAGAGAGAGTGTGTGTTTAATGTAATAACTTCTTCGCCTTTTTTTTACTGTCGCCGACAGATGTATAACTGCGTCACCTTAGAAAGGTGGTGCAGAGAGCACCACGGAGCGGTTCATGATCTTGAGTTTTTCAACATCGCGAAAAAGTTTCCATCTCTGCAGCGGTTATTTATTTTGCGTGGCCTCGATCTGCATCATGGCGTTCAACTTCTACGCACACTGATGCCATCGTGTAGAATCGATTATGGCGTGAAATGGAAATGTTGTACACAAGATAGAAAAATGAAACAAATAGAGGCAAGAGTTCTGTTCTGTTTAGAAGACAATATAGACGATGAAGAGGACGGAGAAAATTAGTGCGCGTATAGTCCTCCCGAGAAGCCAACCTTCCGATGCGCCAGTTTTGGCCAACACAAAGTCGCCGAAGGGGTGGCAGACCTTGGCAGGGCGTGTGCGGGGGAGCACGCAGCTCGAAAGTAGCCACTTGTGCGACGACAGTTCTTATACCTACCTCGGGAAAAGCATCATACCCCCCTATCATAGAACTCGATTCGAGTCCTCGAACGTTCATTCCGTTCATTTTGCTATAGCTTTCTCTTTCTGCCCTCTCTTTTGCTGTATTGTGCCTTCTCTCTTGTTGTGTTCACTCGAACGGTAGAGTTTCCGTTGGAGATCCATAATAGGGGGGATAGTCAGCGTTTCGGGCAGCGGTTGGTTTCCTTTCCGGCAGTTGCGAGGCATCGAAAATGTATAATTTGTTAACGCGGCTCTTTTCTATTACGCATGTACTGACTAACAAATACATAAATAAATAAATACTCAAATTACGTCGATTTACAATAAAGATTTTATTCTCAATCGTTGCTGGAGTTGACCTTGCAGTAGTGCCAACTTTGGGATATTATTCGCCATTCTTCCTTGAAGACTTCAAAATCGTCCGTGTAGTTAAACGAAACTTTGATGGCGCACCAGATGGCCCACCATCCGTCCTCGTATATTTTCCAACGCACTACCTTCCCACCGGTTGGCGTGTCCCACACACACTTCGACACGAGATCATCGTCCAACAGTGCCCTCATGACTGTGCGGATCAGTTTAGTTTTTTCTTTATTTTTTTTAATCATCCGCACGATCGGGTGGTTTTGTTCCCCGTTTGCCAATAAAAACCCCGCCACGAAATCCGCCAGTCTTGCTTTGTCCGCCACTGCCGCTCGGCCGAATGCCGCCAGATCGACAACCGTCTTTAACGGGAAGGAGAATGGAAGCTTGGACGGCCAGAGGATTTGGTTTTCGTTTTGCTTGGGCTCCTGACGCTTGCTTGATACCAGCTGGTTCACGTGACGGTGTTTTACGCGGGGCTTCTGCGAACCTCCGGACCTGCGGAATCGGCTCGCCGGTCCGTCCGGTAGGTCCTGCTGCTGTTCCTCCGGTTCGGCTGTTGGTTCGGCTCCGTCTTCCCGAGAGAAGTCATCGACGGCCGGCAGCAAGGTGGCGTTCCCCTTCTTGTCAGCGGCTGTGCTCACGACCAGCTAACAGAACGGGAAATGAAACACAAGGATATTAGAATTTAGAATTTTTAGAATCTAGCTCGTCTCGACCCGTACAAAATAACCTCACTTGCAAACCTTACGAGACATGGCAGACGGCAAGAACTAACACAGAGAAGAAGTAGTATCCACCACCGCATTTTGATTGGTTAGTGTAGAAAGTAAACAACACAGTCATACATACCCGGTCGCTGGAGTTGGCGTTGCTGACAAGCCCCGGCTGACGGTCCGCGACTTCCAGTCGCCGCTTCTTGGTAGCAGCGGTTGGCTGGAACTCCTCCGAACTGCCCGTAGACAAGTCGTCGGACACTGTGCTCGCAGCGTCCGACTAACAGAACGGGAAGGGAAACCAGAACGGGAGAAATCAACCAAAGACTTTAATGTCATTGACAAACAGTTGCAAGAATACAATGTACACATCGTATCGTTTGAAGAAATCCTCACGCGTTCCCAAGCAGCAGCAGCCGTAAATGGTTCCCACCTCCTATACGTTTAAAAATTTCCTCATTTATCCCCCTTATTAAGTTATGTTTAACGGTGTGAATGCTGAGCCTCGCACTGACAATAGTTTCAGAGAGAGATCAGATTTACCACACCACAAGTCAATAAGGTCATCACTTGAAGATTTGACCGGTTTAAATATGATTTTTCACCCCCGCTGATAGAGCAGTCGGTAGTGCTCTTCGCTGTCACGCAGCTGGCCTGGGTTTCGAATCCCGGGATCGGTTGTCACTCAACCGGCCATGGTTTCGATTTCCGATACCGGCGTGATAGGGGGGTTGGCGCGGGACTAACAATCCCGCCCGTAAAAATTAAATGTTACAGAGAGCACCAGAGATTAACATTGTCTCTGGTGCAGGCCAAGACTGCTCAGCGGTTGTAGCGCCAAAGAAGAAGAAATATGATTTCAAAATTTCCAGTAAGTGATCGGCTACACCTTATGGATTTAGGAGTTAGTCGCAAAATTTTGAAAGGGTTACTTGAAAAAAAGTTTTTAATGTTTGAAAGAATATCTAACTGGCAGAAAACAAGTGTGTCTGCCTACATGGTGCAGACAATGCTTCCTACCGAGGTACACCGTCGCTACACCATACTAGGTTGTTTACTAAGTTTTGCGGTTCGATAAATGATAAATAAATGATGACGGCATAGCAGCTATAAAATTTATTTTGACATGTCGATACTAAATGGCTTGTAAAAAAAGAAACTAAGTGACCGATTGAAATGAAACGTCGCATACGTTGTTTTGAAGAGTGTACGAATATAACCAAAACAATCCAAGCTCGTAGCAGCGCTCTCTGGTATCGACCCGCAAAACTTAGTAAACAACCTAGTAGCTTTTTGGAAGGGCACGAGTACCGAACTTTTCTGCATTACATGAGTGTTTTTTTTATAAGGATTATGTGTTTAAAAATACATACGAACATTATTTGTTATACTTCTGCGCCATCAGGCGAAATAAACTTACCTCCACCACCGACAGCGGCGAGGACACGCATAATTCGTGTTCCGCTGTGAACTGGTAGGAAGAGAGTAAGAAATAGTTAATTGCGTTTGCTGGTGTTTGGCCCTTTTTGTTTCTCGTTTCCAGCTCGGAGATTTTTCGGTACTTCTGGCGAATCAGCGCCCGTCGGGCCTCGTGCGTTGGTGGAGGTGTATATTTATATTGTTGGATGGCGTCGCGAGGACTCAGATCTGGCTTGTGGTTCTTGTGGTAACTTACAAATGCTCTAAACATACGCCGGCAGGCCGGCACGTCTTGGCCGACAATATCTGGCTCGGAGTTATGCGATACCCCTTCAGTTAGCATTGTATCGTTCCCTTTTATAGAAATTGCATCCGTCAGGAGCGTGTAATCTTGAGCGTACTTCACTCGTTTTTTCTTTTGATTGTCCATTTCGTAACCACTCACTCACTATTGAATGCAGTTTTCTGTTTTTATCCACGACGACCACGCAGTTTTCTGTTTTTATCCACGACGACCACGCAGTTTTCTGTCATCGACATCCCCACCCTGCGGGGAATCTAGACTTGACGGTTGTCTGTTTACCTTTTTTTTGTAACATTTTCCCGAAGCGGACATATCACGTATCTGCCCCCGCCTATCTGGCATTGCAGGGGGCGGAACGCGATTCATCATCGCCCTGTATTCACATGGTATATATATACAAATAGGTCTACACTTATATTACGCACATTCATAAGCCGCGGATATAAGCGTATAAACAGTCTCAGCTCCGCTACGAGAAGCTGTCAGTCCGTCGCGATTCCGCTCTTGCTCTTCACAGCCGGTTGATAGGAACAAACGGTACCGATGGTAAACAAACAACATGGTTAACAACAAACGGTTAGCGAAGTAGCGAAGCCCTCCTTGTTTGTTGGAGACATTGTGGTGATCTCTGGCATCGTTAAGCAGCAGCACTTTGACGGTATGACGAAAGCCGGCAGTTCACCATCGACCATCTACTTGCTTGGAATTTGCATACGTAGCCTAAAAAATGATCCACCGGCTGACGGAGTGATGAAAATAAGTCCTTTTGACATGGACATTGACCGAGCGATTCGTGGCGAGCCCTTTTCGTTCAAAATGCTCGTGCAATCGTTGTGTCCAACGCTTCGTGGTTTCGAAACAATCAAGGCAGGGTTACTACTGGCGCTCTTCAGCAGTGGCGAGGATATGCACGTGCTTCTTGTGGGAAGAGAAAAATCCTTGAATCATAAGTTATTGAAAAGTTGTGCCGCTGTATCGCCACGAGGAATATTAGTAGAAAATTCATGCGTAGAAATCGCATCGTCGCGCTGCAGTACTGCAATTTGCGCTGCAGTACTGCCATCACATCGCAAGGATATTCGAGCTATGGCCGTGGCTTAAAACCAAAATGACAATAAAGTTCCTGCTAACCCGGAAAGGGCAGATTGTTAAGCGATTGTTCCACAAAAGGGTAAGAGTGCTCGACTTAACTCTAAACTGCTACTACTTCATGAAATTGGTAATGGCGGGCGTTTATATCGTCCGAGCACACATTCGATTCGAACCAACCATAATTCAACCGATTGCAGCCGGATCCTTTGTATGCCCCAGAACACGCACGTAGTGCAAATGGATTAAATTGCCTCTTGTTTCGCAGCGCTCGTTTCGTAAAGGAGAAAGAAGGCAAAAAGAACGCATGTGCGTGTGTGACGAATTCCAAATGAGGGAAAAAATCTTGCAAAATTCGCTGCCAATTGGATTTGTATCCCACCCATCAGCACTTGTCGAGTGCCCGCGCGCGCCGGTGGCCGTGCAATCGGCCCGCAACAAATAATCCACGACCATAATGGTCGCAAATGGCTCCGGGGGTGCATTTGGTCCCTGGCACTGCCCCGCGGCCTCCAGTCCTCCAGATGGCATCTCCGCGGCGATACCGCCAAACGCACGCATCGCATGCACTTGCACCCGAGGGCTCTTATGCTGGTGGAGAGATCAAAATGCAATCAATTTCATCATGCATAGCCCGGTGCCCGGTGGGAAGAGGGTGGTGGAGTGCGGCGCCAGTCCATCGCGGGAGCCCAGTTTCCGCTCCGGGGCGCCCAGAAGCGCGTACACCGCTCGCCGGGACGCATGTAATGGATTATTAAGTGCACAGCTTTACCCTCGGCCTCGGCCAATGCGATAATCAAACATGTTGTTGTGCACTGGACTGCACTGCAAGCTATACAATGTGGTGGTTGTCACAGCGGTTGTCGGTACATTGTACTTGTAACACGGCTTGTTTAACCCACACTGACGGATTCTAATCGTCGCTAGTGCAGCGGTATTGTGCTATTGGCAGAATCCACCCTTCACCAGGCGACTCCATCGCTGGAAATCAATAACGCCATGTTTATGGGCATGTTTGCCTCCCGATGCCCAGTGATTGGTGCAGCAGGTATGAACACACAAATCGCACCGGTCACTTACTTTTGTAACGCTTTGAACATTTATTAAACAGAAAAAATCGATAGTCAGGTTTCGGTTGCAAATGGGGGAAGTTATGTTACTTTAAATGTCTTTAAAATCTTCCAAGAAATCTTCAATAGCTTGGAAAAGGCATAGGCGATGCGGTGTACTAATATCATAAGCTCCGTTAATAAAATGTAATGCCTGAGATGCCTGAGAGCGGCATTCCATTTAGCTCGGTGAGTCCCGATGGTAGATCACCACATTGTTTACCTACTCAATTTTGCTAGTTGGTCACTTCAAATCTAGTACGGATTCACTACTTCGCTACATATCAGTAAATTAGAAATCGCCTGATGCCTTACCATTGCGATTGACGAACTCGTTGGACAAGCAGCTCGCACTGCGGACATTTGCCTGCAAATGAGTAGAGCTATACTCGCACTCGGCACTAGTTCGGACGTCCGTCAACGTGGACCTGTCTGTCATCGGAACAGTGGAGTTATGCTCTGTAAGCTGCAACGGAATCGAATGCGTGAGTCTCATCACGCCACCAAGAATGGAGTCCGATTAGCATCGAGCACGTCAGACACCGTCTCTCTGCCATCCCTTGGTGGTCCCGCGGTCGAAATGCAATTAGGCTCGGAAAATTGTCATTCCTGACGGTGCTTAATTTTCCCGCGGGCTTTGAAAAGGTTTTTGGAGGACGCATGAAGTGAACGTTGTCAAACCCTGTAATGTTTCCCAACGTTGCTGGCTGCAGGGCCATGGGGCGGTACTAGAACGGAGATGGGACGAAACCGTGCCTTTCCGGCAGGGATCGGCCCCGTGAATCACTGTAGCTGACCGCAATTCTCGATACGGACGGTTCGCCGGAGATTGATACGCCACTGCTCGGCCATTACCGATCCGAGGCCATTTCAGTGGCTCGGTTGTTGAATCAGCACCCCGGCATTGCCAAGCTAAGCGAAGGTTCCATAAAGGATTTCTTTTGTGGTGGTGACGGCCTTACTACGGCTCGGCCTTCCCTGCTCGTAGGCCGTAGGTATCGCAATCCGCCTTTTCACGTCGTTTTGCTCCACTCGGGCCCTGGTGCTCGGGCTGGTGATGAGAGCTTACGAGGGATTGTGGACAAGCTGAGGGAATCGGAAGGACGGGCGGTTCGCCGCTGTGCTCCGTTGTTCCATGGTTGGAGATCCTCCCACGGCCATTACATTCAACAATGGTCGATACGGCAGGACAGGCGATGCCATGATGGTGGCAATGATTAAAAGGCGTGCGTAAGTCCGATGTGTCGGGTGAACAACAAATGTTTCTCCCGCTTCGAAGAGGTCCTTTTTCGGGCAAAAGACGAAGAATAAAACCGCAGCGAAACAACAAAAGTACAGCCCTTATCTATGGGCCGGTTTTTCGATGCGTCGATGCCGGTCCTACGTTTGTAGTCATATATTTGATGAGCGTCGTAAAACTGGACGGCGAGTCGTCGTTTTGTGCCTTCGAATAAAAAAAGGCCCGAGAGCGCACCCTTTTCTCGAGAGCGCAAATAAACCGGGATCCTTAAGAGAGCCGGAACCAGCCCGGCCATTGTCAGTGTCCACTTTCGCATTGCTCGTCCACCATTTGACGAAATGAAACCGTTGATAAAAGCGTCGAAATCGAAATCGCACACCTACCACACTGGTTGGCAAACGTAGTGTTATTAAAAATGCTCCATTACCTACCAGTGACCCGGGCGTTCCCGTTCGGAGCGTTGATCCTTTCCGACCGGAATCTGAAGCATCGAAAGTCGCTCACTGTTGGTCGCTCCGGAACTGGGGGTCTGTTCCGGGTGCCGAAAATCGTGGTAATATCCTTTTTGTTCGAGATTCACGCCGGTGCTGCGATTGTTAACGCACGCATGCTGGTCTACGCCCAGCAATTATTCCGAGTGACACGAACCATCCGTTTGGCGCCATGTTCGGAAACAAAACCCGCCAAACAAAAATCCATCAATAGAATAGCAAAAAGGCGGCTTTTATTGGGCGCGCGCACTACACGAAATAGCTGTGATGCGATGCGCCTCGTGGTTGTGGAATGAAAATAAAATTCGATCCATTCCGTGATGGACTCGAACACAGGGTGTAGGCCCTCGATGGAGTAGTAGGTAATGGGCGGGACACCTTCTGTTGAATGGAACCCGACCATTACGAGCTTCCTGTCAGGGAGGGATCAATGGGTTATGGTGTTTCTGTCCGGTGAGTGTTGAATTTATGGCGATTTACGGCCACGGCCGAACAAATTGATTAAACATTTCTTTGTGGCCGCTTCGAGGGCGCAGTGTTCCTTTTTTGTGATATGATTCCATTACGTTTTGGTTATTTACATCTACAGGCACGCGAGATGCAAAACTTAAGGTAAACAAACTAATGGCCGTGGATTAATTTACAGTTTGACCAAATGCTTTTCATTGACTAAACATTGATAGTAAAGCAACCGAAAACTTGTAGAAATGCGGAAAGTATAATAGATTTCACCCAGTTGATTGTGTTGTTTGAAAAATGGTTTATCGATCGTCGATTTATCAGTTTACCAAATATTTAGTTTTATAAAAATCAAGCTATCCATTCTTAAGCCACTCACAGCAATTTTATTTCTCAGAGCACGCAGAGCTGTATTATTATTAATATAATATAATATAATATAATATAATATAATATAATATCAAACTGGGGAAAAAGTAATCGACGTTTTTTGCGTGTACTTCAAAACTAGATTTGAGATGCTTCCAATTGTCCTATTTGCGTCAAATATGTACCGTTTTGTTGGAAAATTTGTTGTCTTTTCAAAGGTAGGCTTATAATGCCTCTATTATAAAAGGCTTACTCGTTATTGGCGAAAAACTCGAGCAATCTTTTTTCACAATCCTTTTTTGATTTCAGTTTTTTATCACTCAGGAAATTTTGTAATGCGTGAAAAAGCTGTCAAACGCTTGGTGCAAGGTCCGGACTATAAGGTGGATGCATTAAAACTTTCCATACAAGCTCCTGGACTTTCTGGCGAGTCACTAAAGACGTGCGTAACATTTCGTTTCGTGTCCCACCACAAAACCTCTTCCGTTGGCCGATTTTGGTCGGTTCTGGTCAATCACTAACATCAAATGGTGCAGTAATCGACAGTATAGATCTGAATTTAGTGTTTGGCTACACGGAAGCATCTCATAATAAACGATTCCTTTCAAATCCCACCATATATCCAGTAGAACCTTTCTAGCCGTTATTCCTGGTTTGGCTACCGGTTAAGCTGCTTCACCACGCTTAAACCAAGACCGATTTCACACAATATTGTCGTAAGTAATCCATTTCTCATCCCCAGTACCCATCCGTTGAAGAAACGGTCTGATTTCATTCCGTTTGGCCGAAATTGCGCAGATGGAAATTTGAACCTTCATGTTTCTTGGTGTAAATACGGTGGCGACCAAACATCGAGCTTCTTTGTGAATCCAGCTTTGCGCAAATGGCTTAAAACTGTCTGATGGTTAATCTTTAGCTCTTAACCGATGCACAAACTACTAACAGGCCGAACAACTTTCGTTATTTCTGTGATTTTATCGACATTTTCGATGACGTGTCTGCCTAGGCTTTAACAAAAAAAAATAACTGAAACGGGTCAATGAAACCAAAATTTATTGCAACTAGTTGTTAGAGTATCGGCACCGGCAATTTCAATTTCAGCGACATCGGCAATTTCAGCGACTTAGCTTGAAGTTTCACCATTTTCAAAGAAAACTGTAAAATGTACCGAATTTTCTCTTAGTTGACCTCCATTGTTAACACCCTGTAACTTACAAACAAATGGAACAAACAAAAAACAATGAGAGCATTTTTTGAAGTGTAAAGTATAAGCTTTAAAACGAGCCCAAATTTGAAACTGTGCGATTGATACTTCACGAGATATCGATCACTAACGGCATCTATTTTCAAAAACGTCGATTACTTTTTCCCCAGCCTTATATTCGTTAATCCTGGTTGCTTAAAGCTATACAGGCATTGCTTAAAAACTAAGGAGCAGAGAGGAAGAAGTTGAGAGGAAGGGAGAGCAAAACGGACAACAATGTCGAGCGAACCCATGTGAGGCAGTTAAAAACATCTAGACGGGGTAAAGGGATTGTAAAAGGGCGCGTCTGAAGGACGCTAGAGGAAGGTGAAAGTCAAAGTAACACTAGGAATTTCAACAGTATATTAAGTTTTCAAACTTAAGGTTTTTAAGGTTTCAAAGATAAAGTTGATAAAGTCAGGGTCAAGCTGTCTTGTTGTCTTCCGCACGACAACCGATATGACCGAATGGTCTTTAAGAAGAAAATAGATCTTTCTTCTGTGTTGTGTTGTGTACAAGATATAAATGTTTGCAAAGAGCAAAAAATAAAATACCAGAAACGGAAAATGTTCGTCAGCTGGTTCTATACTTCGAATTCTTCGGAGGCTTCGGAAAAAGGAAACTCTTTGACGGGAATGTACATATTCTTATGCAAATAATAATTATTAAAAGTTGACAAAGAGGAATCAATAGATAATGGCTAAAGTGGCCAGCTGCAGACTTCAGTGAACGTAGTGCAAAAGTGCAGTGTATTGAATAAAGTTTTCTCCGTTGCACAAATAAGGCTAATGGTCATGACTAATGAGCACATAATTTAACTCTTTGCGGTGCACTGTTGGCTCAGCTACGTCCAGTTCCGGTCTTTGCTAATGTGATCCTGTTGCTCCAGTCCAGTTCACCGTAGTCCCCATGCCCCAGGCCCTTTCTTCGCCCCATTTGTGGTCGACCTGTCCTCAATCACGCTCGTTCCTATGCGTTGGGCGTGTGAGTGTAACAACAGCCTCGAAAACGGCTTTGACCATACGAAGTTGACACATTGCTCCATGACGCAAGGGGGGTTTCAGGGCGGGTTTCCACTTACTTGCCGTTGGCAGCGGCGAACATTATAAAAACGGTTCACTTACCTCTCACGTTCAGCTTCAGCCACAAGGATGGAGGCAACTACACATAGTTGCAGTTATTAAATAAAGTGCTTATTTGCAAATAATTTATTCAAATTTTCGATTCAATTAGCGGTGGGATGCGTGAAAATTATGCTCCGATGCTGTGCTACCTTCGCCGGCCAAGGGGCGGCTGTTTGGTGATGTGCAGGCAAAAGGAGGTTTCGCAAACAGTGCAATCTGCCGAATGGAATGGACTAACCAACTGCCGGGAGCATGCCCGGGAGTGACATAATTTTACGCTTACCTAGACATTGCAATTAAATGTAATTCCATATTTTAAAGCCCACATACTTGCTGTGACTCGGTGATGCTGGGTATGTTTCGACCCCGAATCGAAACCGCTTCCCCTCGGCACTTTGATTACCGTCCGCATTGTTGACTACACACGGAACGTGCACTGTTGCTCGGCGGTATTCGTTTATGCGAAATATGCACTCGGCCGAGGTACCGTTTGCTTTGAGAAGGACCAAAGTGCCATGTATACGGTTTGGGGTGCGCAGATTTCGTGGCTTACGACGAGTGCAGCACTGTTTAAAACAGTTGTTGGCGATTTGTTCGAAACAATAATTCAATAAATAGGCGAACCTGGCATGTGCTACCAATGGAACGAGGTACAATTTGTTGCAATTCAATTATCTTGCTCTCGTTTACTGTTCTACGCTGGAATACATTATAAATTTCCGAAGGAATACATTATAAATTATAACTTACAAACGATGAATGGTGCCTTAAAATTTTCTCTTCAGAATCGGGTTTACTATTAATTTGTATCCTATAAGTTTCCTCATCTCTGTCTTGCTAACCGAAAACCGTTAAATTGAATCTAGTTGAATATTTTCAAATACTGTTATTTACACAGAATTCTAAATTTGATCGGCTCCGGTGGAACCATAAGCCAGTAACGTTTACCAAACATTGAAATAACAAATAGTGAAAAAATAAAGTTGAAAATATGCACTCTTCTGGCTTTACTTGACACTAGCAACGAAGCGAAAACCGAACGCGTTCCAGGTCAAGTACTTAGGATGCTACCAAATGCATTTCACAACGAAAGTTCTTGTTGTTGAAGCTCTGTGTTTAGCTAACAGGCAAACTTTACAATTAGTACGGCCATTTTTGTTCAAATACGTTGTGCATCAGTAGGTCGACCGATAGGATACTGCTACATTGAGCTACAATTGCCAGGGATATGCTTGTAACAGAGCAAAGTTCAAACGAGAATTTATCTGTGTGAAAGCGAGAGAGAGCGAGAAAAATAGAAAGAGATGGCTAGAGAGAGAGAGATAGAAAGAGAGTGGCGGCAATAACTAGCAGGATAACGTTAGCTCATTACTTACCACAGGTGTAGTGGGCATCAAGTAAATCCGAAAAATCCGTTGCCAATGTAGTTTCATCTTTTTTTGTTATATTTTTCCAGTACCCTGCGGTTATAGGCTGTGTTTGCTGGCATGTGTTTCATTTTTTTTGCCGATAAAATTTGTTCAACAACGCAAATCCACTTTGTTTCGTTACATAGGTAGGTGTTTTCCGCCCGATCACCCAACCTCACTGTTGTAGCTTTGTACACTTCCTGTCTCTTGCTCTCATAATTCATTCCCTTTCGCTTCCGGTGCTCTTGCCCACATTTTACGTAACATCTCTATAACCGCCGGCAACGTATCTCGTTTTACCGGGTGCAGAGACCCGCACTTCCCTTGATGTGACAATCCATGCGCACCAGAAACAATTAAACAAATTTGCATAAAACATGAACCAGTGCGCGCCCTAGGAAAATATATTTTCGTACAATTTGCATTCTATTATTTCAGTTCAAAATAATTGCAGTTAATTGACATTTTGAAACACGGCAATGTGGGCAGGCACGGCAAACAATCGTCCTCTGTTGCATTTGGACCTTATACTGTTAAAAGACTGAATGATCCAGTTGCTTTCAGAAAGCTGAATAAATGTATGCCGGTTGGCTTCCGAAAATGATTTGAAATAGTTTTTCGTCGATGTAAACGACTATTTCGCTAGTAAACAATTTTTGTTGGGTGGGAATACTTAAAGTTAAAGTGAGAATGCTGTGTTCTTGTGTTTATGTTGGATCTGCATTAAACCACTCTTGCAATTCTATGTTTTCAAACCATTTTACTGCACCAGGATAGTTGATGGCGTTTACTCGAATCGAGCCAATTTTTTTGTGCTCCTGCCGACGACAATGCTGAATATTCGATGTACGATTCTTTTATGAAATAGACTAGCTGCCGGGAAATCGACAAAATTTTGCTGAAATCGAAAATACAATCATTGTGAAGTGTTAGCCACAGCACCCAACACAACTTTTGCAGGAGGAGTTGCGCATCGGATTAAGGGCATAGCATAGTATGCTTTTGAAGCAGCATCACACTGTTGCAAGGATAAGCGGAAAATATGCCAAGCAAGACTCAACAGACAGAACAGGAAAAGAGTTTTCCTATAATCGCCGACAGCATCATCTCGCTGCAGGTGCATTTGGGTGAAAATCATGAAAAGCTAAGAATGAATGAAACGGAAATGACTTAAGTTAAAAAAGGATGTAGCAACCTGCAACTCAAGGAAGTTTGTTAATGTTAGTTTTATGACCAGCCTGGCGAAGAGCACAACTGTGTGCGGCCATTTAAATTTTCATTCATCTGCTTAATATCCATCTATATTCTGCTGATTTTCATACACAAAGCACACCACGTTTTGGGTTCCTTAGATGGTATTGTTGTTAAGCAGCAGCAAGTAAGCTTCATTGCATTTTATTCGAACTCGCAATTGGTGTCAGGAATTTTGCATGATGAACTTTTCCTGTACCGAGCGGAGTGATGAGACTTACTGCACAGAGTGTCGGGCTCTTAACTGCCTTTCTAAGATGCACTTTTCAGCGTACCCCTGGCGTGCCCGTCTAGCGTTCCCTGTCGTCGGGCACCCAACACAGTTTGTGAAACACCGCTCCTGATCATACCCTTACCGGTAGATGGCGCACCTCACCGATGGCCGTTGTCTTTCCGGGGGACCGGTCGACGCCAGAAGCAGCTTGTTTTGATAAACAGCAAGGATTAGCAGCAAGGAGCTTGGTGGAACTTTTGCACACGGCGGCGACCGTGATGAGGCTGTGCTAGACGAGGCTAGACGAACGGATGATAGAAACCAGTCCAGCCGGAGGAGCTTTCTTCAGCACCAGTTTGGCCGCCCGTTTCGTTTACGACCGTGGCCAATGGTGACAGTATCGAGCGGCAGCAGAGACAAATCTTGTCCTTTGCCGTGCATTTCCTCATCAAGCCCACCGTGGGGCACCGGCGGTGTCCCGGTTCCAGGTTCCAGGGGATGCAGAACACTCTGGGATGCGCACCTATCCTGTCGGAGCGAGGTGCTTTCCCGCAGCACGGAGGCCAAAGTATTGGCCACATCTCTGCGTGTGTGGCGCGTTGTTTGCGAAGGGTGAAGAGAGATTATAACTATTGTACGTGCACTCACCCGTCGGTCGGTTTTTCCTTATGCTAGCGACCTCGGGGGCTAGGGGCTAGGGGCTATTTATCTACCCTCCGGGCGACACTCCGCAGGAGGCGGTCGATATCGGGGCACGGGGCCCGAAGCGAAAAGGTATCACTATCTATTTCCATTCCGGTTAACTTACTTTTTAAAAGTCAAGTAAGCATAAAAAGGCACATACAACGGACGAAGATACGCCAATGGTTGGCACCATTGGACGGGCTGGGCTGGGCTTGGCCCCGTGGTCGGTAGGTAGGTCCCGTCCCAGCCTGGCCCAACCTGAGCTCGGCTCCCGCTGTGCCGCTGGTGCGGATAAAATCAGGAAACGGACCCGGAAATGGAACCACTGTGCCCCGGAGGGCATCGCGGAGCCCCGACGGTGCCCGAAGTTGTCGATGTGAGCATCGTGTGGTATCGTGTGGAAGTGAAATTGGCAGAAGGAAAACTTCTTTAATCCTGCATAAATCCCCGGCCCCGGGAAGACGGCCCGGGAGGATGGCGGCGGACGGGCGCGCTCACGTTACCGCTCGTGGAGCCTCATATTTTCTTTATTAAATTTCTGATACCTCTATCGGGGATCGGTGACTTTGGGTATCGTGTCTAGGCGATGCAAAAACGCCGAGCCAACCAAGAGCAGGGTTGCATCCTCACGTTGCCGTTGTATGGGCCCGCCGGCTCGTACCTACGCTGCACGCGTTTCACTTGGAAGCCCTAAGCCCGCCGGCGACGGGGTGTGCTCCCACGGGAGGCGGGTCAGCGGGATAGCGGCAGAAAGACGCAAGGTTTCGGTCGGTTGCAAGCAAATCGACAAACTTGAAAAAGGCTTTGGGATTTGCAAAATATGACACCTTGACACGGCCATCGTAAGCTTCGGTTGTTTATTGGCCTGTCAAAATGGGAAAACTGTTTCGAGCCGGCCCCGGAGCCCCGCCGGACGAGAGCGGCGAAGGCTTAATGGAAAAAAGGACGCACCGGAATTGAAATTCGTGCGCCTGCCACTCGATGATCGCAGGCTGTGGGGAATGCAAAATACCTAAACGAACGGGCCATGACGTGCCTGGTACGAGACAGGCCGAGGCAGCAACCTGTAAGCACAGGTGCACAGGGTGTAGGGCACCATAATCTTATTCCACCTCGCCGGGCGCCGGGATAATGCTCCAGATTGGCATTTGGTTCACATTCGACGATCTTCGCCCGGCGCCGGAAGAGAAGCCGGTGCCATTCAGGAGAAGCGCCCGGTTTCAATCGATTAAAAGCGTTCAAACAGATCAGAGGTTAGATTACGCGCCTGGGAATGTTTGGCATTCCCGGCGGGGACCGCAGGTTCTGCGAAGAGGACGCCGAGCCGAGCCGGGTTGCCGGAGGGAGACTGTCATCGGCATATTAATTTAAATTCGCTACCAAAGCAGGTTCGCTTGCCGGCTGTCGGAGATCAAAGGGCTTGGCAGCGCTTTGCAGATGGGATTTTATCATGCATCGCACGGTGCAATGGAGGCGCGGTACCGATTGCTGCAGGGAGCTGGCGATAGCAAAAAAGGTCCAAGAATCGAGATGTGACAAAAGTGGAAGCACGTGCGTAGACGGGGAACGGGCGGACGGCGATGGGAAGCTGCGTGCGATATGATCGGGAACACGGTTACATCGACGAACGTTGAAACTAAAGCTTCGGCCGCCCAACGGAATCTCGGTGACTTCGAAAACCGACAGCCCATTGGTTTATCAGAGATGTACCATTTTGCAGTCTTTTTCGTTGGGTTTACGTGTATACCGGGTGTTACGAGTGATGGTGAGAAAATGGACCCTACCTTGAAGGATCCTAAAGTCCACGACCCGGATTTCCAGAATTTGCTTACAGCGCCATATTAGTTTAGTTTCCCTTGAAGTCGTTATTAGTTTAAACAATGTTCCGTTTCATCTTGGAAACAATTACCATCAATGGGTAAACCGTGAAAAAATGGACTGTGATTTTACAATAGCGATTGTGAATACTGAGCGTTTTTTTTTCATTTTTTCATTTATTTCATAGTTTTTCATAGTTTCAACGCGTTACACGATTGAGGAACACGATTTGAGAATTTGACAGGAAAAGATGACAGCTGTCATACCGGGACTGGACTGGACCGTAATTATATCGTGATTGATTCGCGTTGATTTTAAAGAAAAATAAAAACCGAGACTGAGGCGCCACACGGTCCGTAGCAATAACGTAACATAACAAAATTTGACACTTAATCGATAAGCATGTGTCAAAAGCTTAAGCAAAAGCTTAATCGATAAGCATGTGTCAATGGCTCAGCGGACCCTGTAAAACATAACACATAACACGTAACAACGAGCGTTTGTTTACAAACGTGAGGATAATGTAGGTTCTTATTTGTGAAGTTTTTTTAATTTTAACTATACATTTTTATTAATTGACACATGCTTACCGATTAAGTGTCAAATTTTGTTATGTTATGGTTTTGTTACGGACCATGTGGCTCTCCAGTAACTGCGATGCCACACGGTGCATAACTGTAACACGTAACACGTAACTTATTGTCAAATCTGTTATGCGCCCTGTATAACGTCGTGTTATAGGGTCTGCTGAGCCACAACGCTTTTGACATTGGTCGCTGTACTGTCAAAATTGTTATATAAGAGGCTGTTAAATCTGCTGTTATGCACCGTGTGGCATCGCAGTAAGAGCTGGATTGTGAAGCCTCTTTGGGGCTGGATAACGAACTGTTTACTAAAAGCAACAAAGGTCTCGAAAAGATCGCTTCGCAAGATGTCGAAAGATGTGTTTGGATGATCCATTTTAACAAGACAAACGTAGACAAACACATCCATCTATAGCCACCTGGCTAATACGGGCCATCGTGGTATAGTGCAGCAGTCGTTTAACAGGTTTCGTTGTGTGATAAAAAGTTAGTTAAATTTCCTGCAGATTTCACGTCGCACGTCGATGACGGAACGCGATGGTCAGCTTTAATGTGGGATTTTCATTGCAAAAACCTACGAAGCAGCTACGGTAAGGTAATTTCGGACTCTTGTATGTAAAGTACACACAAAAAATGATTATCTAAGTGGTCTTACTCGGCGGAGCTTTATTGAGATCCTAATTGGAAAATAATTACAGCCCGGAAGCTCGCTCGTCCGCCAACCACCGTCGGTCGGTCGGTCGGTCGGTCGGACGGTTTATTCCACACTGCGGTCGTCCTGCTGTCGATGCGCACAACTGCTCGAAGCGCAGCCTCGAGGCAAAGGAAAGGGGTTTTTGCATTATGCAAATCTCTGCCTTATTCTGCCCGCCCGACGTCCGAGTCGAAACGTTTCCGGTCGGTACCGTGGCGGTGGCGGGCACTCGCACTCGTCGGTCGCCACTTTGACAGATCGGGGGGCCTAGTCCGACGCGTGGATCAGGACAAAGTTTGAAGCACGAGCGAGTTACAATGTCACAATATTGGCCCAACGGCGGTGCGTACGGACCGGAAATGCCGTAACTCCACTCTGGCAGCACCAGCAGCATCGACTGCGTCGCCGGGGATGAGCTGCAAGTGGCAACATTGTGGCGGCCGCCACTAAACCTAACGACATTTTAAATGCTGGGACAGTGGGATGCGCATTGCCATTACAACAATCTTGCGTTACAATTTGCGTACACGGTGCAGCACTCACCTGTCACGCGTGGGAAAATGATGGAATAAAATGTAAATTTAATCAAACACGGCAAGCGCAAATGTTGGCACAGGACTCTGCGCAGTCTGCGCCCATCGTACTTCCGGCTTCCTGTTGCGGCTGCGGCCCGAAATGTCAGTCACTGTTGCAGGCCTCCAGACAGACCCTCCGAGTGGAGAGCGATCCTTTATTCTGCTGCAGCAGCAGTGCACTTCGTTGTTGTCGGTGTCAACAGTGTCTTGTCCGATCGGTGACAATGGCCTTTCGCCGATGTTCCGGTCACATCAGGCCTGTACATTGAACGTCGTCGAGTAACAGGTCGCGTCAATGGGACCATCTCTATATTGTTTTCTTCTTTTGCCGAATTCGACGCCAACTTCACCATTATCCTGTACGACATACGCTCCTGGAAAACTTCGAAGGAGACAGACAGAGAGAGAGAAAGAGAGGCAGCGAAAGAACCCGTGAAATTGAAAGATGGGAAAATCAGTTCCAAACTTTCCCACTTCCTTATGTTACTTGAGGTCGGCGATGGGTGGTTCAGTCGACCGGCGTATGTGTGTGTATGTGCGCCGGAGGCAAGATCGATCGGCCTGGGTGGAAGGCGAATAAGTTGGCGGGCCAGGCCTCGCGGCACTTCCTTTCCCCGGCACGGACGACAGGACGACAAGATGTATGAGAATGGCGGCTGAATAGCAAATGATTTATTTCAGCTCATTAGGCGAATGACAGTTTGATTGATTTTTTCCTCGCCTCGGATGTGTGTATGCTGGCGGCGAGTGACGTGGTGCACGCAAGCGGAGTTCATTCACTGGAAAGAAAAGCAACGGTACACCGGTCGAGATTGGTGGGGTCCCGGGCAGCCGATGGAGCAGCTGATGAGTCGGGAAGCTGGTCGTCGCGAAGTGTCCTGTGCCGCGCGCGATGAGGGGGTCGCGTGCAGTGTAATGTATTCCGGAAGAAGAGTGATGGCGAATCCGTGGAATCGTTTCCAGGACCGGACGCCAGGACGTGCCTCGCGCCAGTTGCATGGAAATGATTATGTTAAAGTTACCGATTCGAAGGTATGCCAGACGTCGTCGGCGATGGTGGATGGTCTTTAGACGACCATGTTGGACATATTAAAGCAGCATTCCGGGTCAACTATTTCTTGGGCGTCCTTCGACATTCCAATCGCATCGTTTGTTGCGAGCATGTGTAGTGGACGTGCTTCTGGAATGTAGGTCCTGGCGTGCTGCTGGTGGGAAAAAGAAAATCAAAGGCGGCGAAACTCTGCGGCGTACAAAACAGCAAGCCGTTGTCCTTCTTTGTCCGAAAATCTATTGAACGTTCACTAAGTTTTCGAAAGGAACGTACTTTTTTCGTCGTAACCTAAAATATTTCATTAAAGGCTGTCGTTCACAATCCACTACAAAAGAAGGATATGCTTGAAAGGTCCTTTGATATTTTGAAATTGTCATTTTAATTCCTTTCACTAAGGATTCTCATTGACTTCTCATTATACACGGCTTATCTTTACATCTTATTATTATTATAATAAAGCACCGCCTTAAAGTTTTACACTCAGGGGTCAGGGTTCGGTTCTCTTCACATCTGATGGTTTCAAAATAGCAACTAAAGTAAAGTGTAAAGTGTTTGTTGGCCTTTCGCTGGCATAGTTTTCAACGGCGGCTATCATAATTATGCCCCTTTGCGGGAGCAGGTCCTGCACACTCGCGTCCCAGGCCACACACCGGGCAAGTGGTCCGAACAAAACGTGCAGCAAGTGTGTATTCCTTGCACGTTTATTTGCATTATCGAAATCACACGTGTTGTTCCAGCCCAGTGATCTCGCACGTAATTTTGCTGGCTGCTTTGCGGGCGATTTGTTTCTCTTCCCTCCTGACTGGCCACGCGTGAGCCTTACGACAACCAATTGCGCCAGCGTGTGGCATCGGCACCGGCACCAAATAGCAATCAAGCATTCGACAAGCGTAAGCGTGCACATGTTCGACTTCAAACTCAATTTCTAGTGAGAAAAGAGAAAAAAACACGAAAGGCAATCGTATATGCACAGCAGCTCTTCAGGACATCGGGACCCACGAACGTCGGAGAATTCGGTGCTTTACGTGCTGCGCGAATCAGACTCCTGCTGGTGAGTAACCTGTTGGGAGATTCGCCTTTGGGAGCAGCTCGCAGCCGGCAGCAGGATCGCGAAAAATGATTCCCAAATATCTGGGGAATAGATTTAGTTTGTTTCCAATATTTTGCTTCGGAGTGGTGCTCACCTTTAGCCCGCCCGCTGCCCGACCGATAAGCTCCTCCGGCGCTCCTCGCATCATCGCGAAATCGCTGGCGGGTCGAAATTGTAGTGAAAGTGAGTCACGGTCGTGATTTTGATCCTTGATGTGCCGGTGCCGGTTTACTTCTTGCCCAAAGGATTTCACACGGATTACGGCGCCGTGGTGGTGCCATCGCTCGTCGCTCACAGGATGTCGCCGTATCAATCATGACCTCCTGACGACTGCGGGGCGACAATTGCCGCTGGTGCCGATTGATTGACAGCGGATATCAAAAGAAAATTGGCTACCTTTGAGCCATGTTTTGGGCCCATGTTTGGCGCCTTCAGAGAGTGGTTTCCCCGGAAGGCAGAAGCACCGGCGAAACGCCAATCATCTGGCGGAGGTCATCGCGTGTTGCGCCCCTCCGTGTAGTCACGCAAGGATGGTCGCTACAAGTGTGATATGGTGAGAAAATTGCAGAAGTGAATTCATCTTCATCGTGCCGGTTTGGTGACGAAGCGGACTCGCACACTTGGGCCTTCGTCCATTCACAGATCCTGACAAAGATTGTGATTGCAAAATAAATAAACTTTGACTCCTGCGAAAGGTTTCGTGGGACGGCTATCGAAGGTCACGGCTGTGGTACACGAAACACGTCTAACTGTTTTAACGTTGGGTTCACATCTCTGCGCACTCTGAGTATGATGCCAGGCGCCAGGCCAGTGCAGTCGGTGACACAGAAGGTGTCAAGAATGCTTTCCTTGAGCACGTGTCGTCTGCTCGTTAGAAACGTGACTCCACGGCTCCTGATCGATGTGGAATTCACAAATTATGGACGAAGTTCGCTAAGTTGCGTCAAACTTTGTGACAAGGCGAACAAATCGGCATGGCGAATGAACGTTTTGCATTTGGATCCTTAGCCTACAACCATACAACAAATAAAAAACAAAAATTATTGTTAGGTTAGGTTTACAGTTTTTGTCGCAACAATTGTAGTAGGAAAGGTCAATGGTTCAAGGGTTTCTTTGTGATCTTTGAGTTTTATAGTTGGAAAACAGCACTATGTTTAAAGTGCAGCCAGGTTTGTTGTTCATTCATCATTACCTTGTTTTGACATCAGGTAAACGATTTCAGGTCGAAAAATAAATTATTTTGGTGTGTAACCCATCATTGAAAGGGTTAAACTATGTCAACTTTTGTGCCTGAAAATGACGTTTTGCGGGAATTATTATTTTTCTGCTTCTCTTAAAGAAAACTGCTTCGGAATCGCATCAAATGCTTGTCGGGACTTGTGTTTGGAAGATCGCAGTGCTTTAAGAATTAAAAAAAATTCAAAATGGTGACTTTGACTTTACAAAAAAAAACGTCCAAGGACTCCAAAAAACGTACTTTGTGATGGAACAGAAAGGTGTGGTGTTTCACAAGCTCCTTGAACCTGATAAAAACGTTAACTTCGATCGCTACTGACAACAAATGATCAATTTGAACCATGCATTGATCGAAAACGACCAAAAAGCCGTTCCTGTTTTCTACAATGGAGGCGCCTGGTGGTCCGTGGCAACAGCCACCAGGCGCCCCAAAAAACAAAACTGTTTCAGGATACTATCAAATCACTTGGATGGGAGATGCTATCCCTCCCCGCGTTATTCACCAGACTTGGTTCTTTCCGAATATCATTCATTTTCATCGATGGGACACGTATTGGCTGAGCAGCCCTCCATTTTTCTACGAGGAAGTCGAAATTGAATGACTAATTAGTTTAATTAAAAAGACGAAGAATTCTTTCGTCTAGGAATCCATGATTTAGCAGAGAGATAGAACAAATGTATAGCTAGCGATTGCACATACTTCGAATAGGTCATTATTTTGTCAAGCAATTGTAATAGTAACGGTATTGGATCCACTTTTCACAACCGAATGCCCTTCTCATGTCGAATTCTATTGCGCCGATGATTCGTGAATCGAATTCAACACCCTTCCAGCAGTTCATTTGCGTTTTGTCTTCGCCAAGTATCGCCTCAGTTTGTCAACTTCGAGTAGTATCAAACGGTTAAACAAATGTTTCTCCCCAATGACGGACGTTGTGTGTTACGTAAGGGAGCAAAACTGGAACTGGAAATTGATGTGGACGGTTTGGAGCATTTAGCATACGGCCGTATCGTGCACGTTGGCTTCCGAAAGACGTGGGGCGATATAATTGAAATGTCCCGGCCAAGACCTACGAAGCAACACTTGCGACCGATCGGAGTGCGCCGAGTTGGTGCGCTCACTCGAGAGTTCGCCGGCCGAAGGGAATATTTCAATTTCGCGTTCATTAGATATGCAATTTATTTTCACTCGATTTCTGTCCCCAACGTTTGAGGATTCGCGACTTTGGCTCGCGCGGACGTCGAGGCATCGTCGGTCTGGCTGTGCCACTTCCTGCCTACCATCGCCGGTCGTAGGCCGCACGAGAATGTCGGCTAAAAGATTGAAATGTCGGCCGGTCGTCGGTGTGCCTAGGTGCCTGGTGCTCTACGACGGCACGACTAAGTTTAGGCCATACGGCTTTGACGGCAGGCTACTTTGTTCTCGCCCTCTCCCGGGGGTCGTTCGCCGCGATCCTGGGAGAGGGAAAATTGTTTGGTAAATTGTGAAGAATAATTCATTTTTATAGCCATCAATTTTTCAACCAGCTAATTTATGCATTCGCGTACGATAGTCGCCACGGAGGCGATTTCCACTCGGCCCCGGTCCGCGGATTGAAATGCGCGGCTCCCTTCGGTGGGCTCTCCGGTGGTTGCACCACTCGTGAGCCGGACAAACCGAACCGGTATGCCGTGAGGAAGCGTTTTCATTTTCATCGGGAACCGGGGAAGGCACCCCGGTACATTGCAGGAAAATTGAAATTGCCAAACATACACCTCTCGCCGGGCGCTCCTGGAGCGTGTGAAGGTTAAAATATAGTCCCACCCTCGAAGGGGCCGTTCACGAGAGATACGAACTGGATTGGCTCTAAATTGATAAGTGTTACTGCGCAAAGAAACAAAGGCGGATACTAATGGTACCCACTTCTCTGGGGTACGCTAATGGATATTTCTGCCGACGAGTTTGACAATCTGTCGTTTGTATTGGTCGAAATTGGGGCAATATTTTATACATGCCAGGATGCTCTTGGAACTAGAAATTCTTTTTACAGATCGAGTGCTTGAATTGGGAGACTGGGTGAGATGAGTTCACAATGATCCAAACGACCTATATTAGAATAAAGTAGACTGACGATTCTTGAATCGATCAAAAATGTGGGAACTTCCGAAATAATTTATACTTCGCACTGAATATTCGTTGTACATGCAAAGTTAAGTAACGGCCACAGTCATCTTCAAGCGTTATCTATTGCGCGTTTTCCCAAGGTTATGAATAATAGAAGGCATTACGGACTGTATTGAACTTTTCACCAAAAGCTTATGGATAAGCGAATTTATGGATTTCACAGATTGTTTGTTACTTTCTGTTTCTCAGACTGTAACACATCGTTCAATAAGTCCCGGGACTTATTATGAAATGTTTGAAATGAAAACTATGAAAAACTATGAAATAAATGAAATAACTTTGTTATGTTTCGAATTACATCCAATTTTGACACATCTTATCTGAAGGTTGGTACTTCTGAACCTTGGTATATAAATATGTTATAATTATATATAACTAGCGCCATCTCTACGCTAGTACCGGGACTTATTGAATGATGTGTTAGAGTGAAAAACTTCCTCGTTCCTCTTTTTGAGTATTTTTTTCTTAAAAGTTTTGGTATTTTTCGTGTTGGTGGGATTAAAGGACTCAACCCTTCTGCTAGCTACCAAAAACAATTTTTGCTCAATATCGAAAAAAGAGGAGCCAGTACATTTTTGAGGCCTCATCAAAATTGCCACTTAAAATGGTTGCGATCTGTTGGGCGCCGTTCGTGGACTGAGGAATTCTGTTTTCCACATACCCGTCTGCTATTGGCGGTCCACTGAAATCACCAAAGCAGGCGATCCTGAATTGCTCCTGAACGAAATCAAATCAGCATCAATGGAACCAGACATCTTTCTTGTAGCACTCAACGGCAGTTTGCGGTAGTCCTGGAGATACCAAGCGATTGGGTACATTTAAAATTTTAATGAGCCGGAATCATTTCACAACCCTTTATCGCGACCCTTCATCGTCCTCGGTGCCGTACAAGCCTAAGATGTTCTGGTCGTACGTAGAAGACGTTGTCGTTGCTAGTTGCGCACAAACCTGGCGAAGAGGTTTCTGAACGGCGGTGTTGAGGGTTTTAACACTTTCGCTAAATTACTTTTATCCAAAAATTAAACACATAATCCGCGTAAAGGTGTGAATGAAGAGAGCAAACACGCTTATCTCTTTGGAGCAACGCTTATCGAGAAGTTTCTTTTCCGAAGAATTGGTTGGTAGGAATAAATTATTGTGCCCAATTGACGTTCGCTAGTCCGAGCCTTTCGATCGTTTGTTCGATATCAGTCTAGCTGGTGGGACAGTTTTCACAGTAAACATTTGATTATGTAGAATCTTTACACAGTAGGTTTTGAATATTGCGAGCAGTTACACTAAGCGACGTCTCCTATTTCGGGAGCGGCATACATTAAGATAGTCGGTCATTGGGGTTTTGCTCGATTTTGGGCCCCTCACATTTGGTTACTCTTCCCTCAAGTACCACAGCCCAGGACATAGCAATGGCTGCACCATGCAGGACGTTCTCCCAAGAGACGCGGCCGTGGGGATGATACTAGTAACAGCTAGGAGACCTAATCTAGCCATCGGCTGCTGCTGGGCGTTGCCTGCGTCCGGACCTGTCATTAATCATTGGAGCAATTTAGCACTCATCAGCCGGCAGGCCTTTCACATCTACGGACAAATGGCACACCCACCCCGTATGAATAGAATAAAGTTTTGTTTGCTTGCCTCACAATCATCGACTTTGGCCGGCCACCTTATCGTACCCTGTGGTCAAATCTCTTCCATCCACCGTCTGATGTTGGAGTCGGTGTCTACGAAAAATGCTAGTTCCCATTTATCTTACGCTTGGCACCTATCCGCTCCGCTTCCCGCTCCCGTTGCTGGTGGAGTCGAATGGCGAAACATGGCGTCAGCAGGTTGATTGAAGATATTATGCGCTGCGTAAGGAAATTGTCTTAATTTTCATGGCTCCTAATGCTGATGAATAAATGACGGAAGATTTGTACGCATTGCCGTGGGAGGATTTAGCCCGTGCGTCGCGTCGCTGTAGGTTCCGCAGTACGGCTTAACTACTTCACCGTCAACGAATCAGTGTTTCTTCTTCTGCTCGGATGTGAAGATTACAGACTAAGACGGGTGAATAAACTGCCCTAGCATCGTAATTGATGGATAAGTTGCAAGAGTTGGACGGAACCGGTAGATTCGGCCTTAGTAAAGATGTAAAGGCAGCCAGATAGTGGATGTCTGGAACTTTGGAACACGCATTGTCAACAAATACCTGCAATTGAACTATTATTGCTTTCCCATGCAGCTTATTTCCTTCTCATTGAATCCAGAATTTTCTAGAAAACGCGACTAAAGAACCGTGCTAGACATGTATTCAAATACCTGCATGCCCATCGGCGTTGCACCGGTTCAATCATCACGAGAAATATGAGTGAGCGAGTTTCGATTTTAATGCTACTCCGTAGGCTAGCTGGGAATGCCAAGCCTTTCGCATTTCCCGTGCATATCGTCAGGCGCCACGGAGAAGCCGAGGAGACGATGTCGTAAGATGAAAATAATCAATTTCTCCTGCGTCTTTGACGCCACCGTCATACTCGCCGTCTGGCCTTCCTTCAGCACGTCAGGCTGCCGCTGCCTCGATCAAGGTTTTAGACAATGATATCGATGGTTCCGGATCACAAGCAGGGCCACTGGCAGGGCGGCATTAGGGTGGTGTTCTGTGGACCGGTGGGAAGATGGCTAGTAAAAGGCAGCACTGATAAAGCGTCTCATTGCTTAGCATGAGTTTCCAAATTATAGACACAACTGTTCCGTCGCTCCGGACCGTGCCCGCAGTCCAGCAAGGATACAGGTTGCTGCCGGGGGGATTTTGCCGCTGAACGGATCTGATCGTACGGGACGAATTCAAAGTATCCTTTTGTTCGTGCGTTTACGTCGGATTCGTTTTTCATCCCGAGCGAATGGTTCCTTGGGTCCCCGGCTCTACCAACTATCCCTCACGTCTCCGCACTGGTTACACTTTCCTGAGGTGCTGAGCCAGGAGCCGTGTTGTTGCTTTTCATGTTCAAAGGCAGGAGCGCCGCTACCGATGAACGTTCCGTGCCGACGGATGGAGTTTGACTTAGAACACTGTTATCTGGAACTATTTCTGCTTCCCATTCTGCTAGTGACGACTGGCAGGGGCGGAGTCGAGAGTCGGTGAGGAACGGAATTCTTTAGCATAAGAACCGGACTGGCAAGGAAGCAGTTTCGCAGGACACTCTGGATGAAAACCCCAGGGAATACTTACATGCAATGATTGCTTATCCATTGCGTTTCCCATTTTCTTACCTTTTCGGCCGTGCGGCCGTTGAGGGTTGTCCTTTTCCCAGGCAGCCGCAGCCGTTGAGGGGGAATCCGTTGAGCCTCGGCAGTGCCGGGGATGCTTTGCTTACATTTCATAACTACATGTATCTCGTGTGTCTCGTCGGAGGACGGAGAGGAAAAGATGCAGAAAATCATTCATGCAAATACTTGGTTCTTGGAAAAATATGAAGATGAATACATTTCCGACCACAAGCGCAGAAAGAATGTAATGTTTGTAATGTCTGCTGTCCTGTTTTGCTCGGATTTCTCGATGTTCGATATTGGGGTTCTGAACACAAACACGGGATGAGTTTCGGCAAATGGTTGCCGGTTACTGAACGTAATCAGTGAGCAGTCGTTTGAGCCAAACGAATCACATCTATTGATGGTTGAAACGTACGGCGTAGTTGAAAGTACTTCATTCAACTACTGATACCTCACTTTGTCAATAGTTTTTTCTTGTTTACGCTACACCAACTAGTCGCCAATCGTTTCGTTCCTATATCTTTTACATTTATTTAGGACTTTTGTTTATTAAGGTATCTTTTATAAATTATTTGCGTGAACTTGTTATATTCTTCTGCCAACTTTGCTAACATTAAAATATTACAAAACCGCATGACTGAAAAGGAAGAAGAACTAAGCAAAGAGTGTAGGGTTTTTCGTCAAGCGCTCGGAAGCTGGCAAAAGAAATGGAAAGCCTCGGAAGGCGACTCACGTCAATAGCCGTTATCTGGCACGATTTCCTGTCTGCCGATCACTCGCGTGGGAAATCTACTCAACAGCAACAGGGAGCAAGTACCGGGACCGGGAACTGATGGCAGCTCCCCTGACAGCCGTTGCCCTTGACGCACCGCAACTCGGTCGGCTCTACTCCGTCCACTGGCGAAGTATTTTCTTGCCAAATTTATCATTGCAAATCGAATAGAAAATTTATCAACCGAGCCTCCACCAAATGGCCGTTGGAGCGTTGGTTGTTTGCGTCGAGATGCCGGCAGATGGCAGAGTGGTTGAGTGGAGATTTTTGCATTTGAATCTCTGTCTGTCTGCACCCCCGTAGCGACCAAATCCCCTTACCCACACACACACACACACACACACAGACACAGGACACGGAAATACCTTTCGGTCGGGCCGGATTGATGGGGATTAAACGGGAATAAAAGGGAAACGAAATGTAATTTCCCATATTTCCGGTTGCGTTTCCTTCGGTTGCGAATTTACTGCAGCCGTTACTACACACACACCCCGAGGTTTGATTTGATGGCTCCGTTGGGTGTTTTTACGGTCGGTTTTTATTCTTTGCGTTTTCTTACATCACACTGGGATCTGCGGGGTGGTTGTGGGGCCCCCCCCATTCGTCCGTTTAGCTGATTGAAGATGAGTTTTATCGTCCCGGCCCATTTTCCGTGTGCCTGCGTTTGATAGGTCCACGGGTCTGGGTGACGTTGGTGAACGCTGCACGAACCGGCCTGTGGAGCCTGTGAGGGTCCCCGGGAGCCGGGAGGATGATTCGTAACGATCAATATGATGAAGCATAATTACACAGGCGGGATTATGACGCAATCGAGAACGATGGCGTCGGAGTTGGAGCCGGAACAGTTTTTCACCGACGACTGTCGTATTTGATGGGGAGCGTTCGGAAGGTAAATTCTATCCCCGTGCGTGTCACAAAGTGCTTTTAGAACTTTGACATGTACATGCTGGCTGGCTACCTGGACGCGGCCCGCATTTCGAAACCCGCGGTAATGGGTGCGCGTAAAACACTGCACAGTAACGATGATAGCATTCCATCAACGGGCCACGGATTCGGTTTTCCGTGGTGCGATGCATTTCATGTGACGCTAAGCATAATGAGCGCCAGTCACGGGGATAACCAGGAGTTGAACGTATTTCACGTCCGATGATGGTGATATGCGATATGGTTACGCTAACGGGCCCTGATCCACGGCTAGTTGTTGGGATACATGGTGACAGAGCACTGAAAAGGCCCATGTGGTGCCACGTGATTGATTGATAGCGAACGGCTTAACTAACGACCAGGTGATCAGGTTTGCATTTTCAAGCGGCGGAATATTCGGCGGAATGGCTCATTGTGTTTTTGTTCGAAGAATTGCCCGAAAATCTCCACATTCATTGCCATTGAGGCGCGATTGGGTCCTTTTACTAGGTCTAAGAGTTGAGAACCGGACTGTTAAAAAGATGGCTGTACCTGTCTATTGGGACTTCCCAGTTTAGCGGATCATTCATCATTACCTTGTTTCGACATCAGATAAATGATTTCAGGTCAAAAAATAAATTATTTCGGTGTGCAACTCATCATTGAAAGGGTAAAACTATGTCAACTGTTGTGCTTGAAAATGACGTTTTGCGGGAATTATTATTTTTCTGCTTCTCTTAAAGAAAACTGCTTCGGAATCACACCAAATGCTTGTCGGGACTTGTGTTTGGAAGATCGCTATGCTTTAAGTGCCTTAAAAAAATTCAAAATGGCGATTTTGACTTTACAAAAAAAAGCGTCCAAAGACTTCAAAAAACGGACTTTCTGATGGGACAGAAAGGTGTGGTGTTTCACAAGCTCCTAAAACCTGATGGAAACGTTAATTCCAATCGCTACTGATAACAAATGATCAATTTGAACCATGCATTGATCGAAAAACGACCAAAATGCAATTCTAGTGGGTCTCAATGGAGGCGCCTGGTGGCCAGTGGCAACAAGCACCAGGCGCCCCAAAAAACAAAACTGTTTCAGGATACTATCAAATCACTTGGATGGGAGCTGCCATCTCTCCCCGCGTTATTCACCAAACTTGGTTCTTTCCGAATATCATTCATTTTCATCGATGGGACACGTATTGGCTGAGCAGCTTTTCGTTTTTCTACAAGGAAGTCGAAATGGAATGACTAATTAGTTTACTTAAAAAGTCGAAGAATTCTTTCGTCTGGGAATCCATGATTTAGCAGAGAGATAGGAGCAATGTATAGCTAGCGATGGCACATACTTTGAATAAAATAGAAAATCGCATTCAAATTTTATAAACATTTTTTGTGTGTCAAAAAATTCAGATTCTCGACGCATAGACCTAGTACATTCCACTGGGAACTGAGCCGAGCTGGGAAAAGCACAAGGCTTAGGTGCCGTGGCTTTCTGCGTTCGACAACATCCTGCTGAGTTGCTTCACTTTTCTGTACATATTTCAATCACACGAACCGCCCAGGATGGAACTAGCTTTCAAAGGTCATTATGTACCCCTGCGGTGTCAATTTGCCGATGTTCCTGGCGGTGGTGTATCTGGCGTGTCCGTGTGTTGCGATGTGTGTTTGGAAGCTATTGATAAAACCATTCATCGCTCCTATGCTCCGGAACTCGTGTCAGGACTTTTTCCAGATACGCACGAATTGTCGTAATAACATCGGAAACGCGCGTGGCGGGGCCGCCGATTCCCGTGTTTGTTTGTTTGGAAATTCCCTGCTTTGCGTAAAATGATCAACTACTTTTACGCCACCGCCACACGCATCTAGTCCACGTTCGGTCCACGGACTGCAATCCTGGAAACGAAGCGAAATTTACACGGCTCAAAATGTCCGTTCGGCTGCCAGTGACAGTGCTCGGTAGCCGGGCGCTGCGTGGTGCTTATAATATTTTATCGATATCAATTATGCTGAACTTCGGTGCACCGCCCGGTGTGTGACAGGCGAGTAGATTGAAGTTCTGTAACCAAGCCCCCCCCCATTATTGGGTCTCGACTGCGGGTGGCACGCACTAGGACTTGATTGGGTTTTCTTGGGAAAATGAGAAAAGTGTTGTTGAAAACGACATGATACGTTTAGCTCTAATTGAAACACGCCGGTAATTATGATGTTGATGAAAATGGGGATGATGATGATGATGATGACGATGTTGCGGTGCGCCTAGTCCTTTTTTGTGACCAGCGTCGGTCGGACACAAGAATGGCTACGCTTTGCTTTGCGTAAAATGTTTAATTTTACAACAACATTAAAAACGTATCAGAGGAATAGTCCGACAAGAAAGTGCTATCCCTTTGCCTAACGAAGCCATCGAGAAATTGGTTGGGTTTTTTGCTTCACTTTTCAAGTAATTTTCGTACCGTCGCCAAAGGAGCGAAAATATGAAATGAATACCGTGGGATTATTGTTGAAAACTCCACAAATGGGTATAAATTGTTTCGGAAAGTTCGTAAGTTAATTAATGTTTCCTTGGCGCTATTTTTTGCGCCTCTCGCGCGCTACTCGAAAAGAATGGCTTTTAGAAAGGAACTTTTTCTTCGAGTGTTTCGCGTTAATCTAAGGACAGCTTCAAGCCAGTAGAAAAAAGATTTTGATCGCTGGCCTTTTTTTTCGTAAGGTAGCTTCTTTTTGTTCCTGCAATTGCGCCTCGAAATCTTGCCTCTTCAGGCGGACGTGACTGGTCAAGAGTTTCGTTAAAAGGTGGCGCTTTTCAATTAAAGCCCCGTGGCCTGACGGGCAAACTTCATGCCCAGCGCGGCGAATTCGTGGCGGGTTGTGCGGTTCGCCTTTTGCCGCAGATGTTACGCAAAACTGTGGTAAGTCGAATAATTTATGGACGCACAGCAGCTACGTGTCGGCTACTCGGGGGGTCGTCGTAGGTAACGGTTTTTCTGTTTTATTTCGGTACTTGTTTTTATGTTTTTTTAGAACCGCTTTCCAATCTCTCTCGACCTCATTAGACGCCTCGGTGGCGTTTTCGACGCGTTTCTTAAGCAACATCCCCTCACCGGGCCGCACAGTGCTCCATAGCGCTGCGGTTGCTCTAATGAGAAGTGCCGGATAATCGGCGAGGTTTCATCAGTGGAAAAACATTCATCATCGTCTGGTTGCCAAAATGGAGGCAAAAACATTCCACGGCCTTTAACTGTGATCCTTTTCCATTACCATTTTTGCAATCCAAACGTTTCGCATCCATCCTGGCAGGTTCTGGCTGGCATGGGCGCGGCGGTCTAAAGCTTCTCAAGGAGCGCGTAAAATATGTTGTAGTATTCGTAATCCTCTGATGAAATACGGCATCCGTTTTTGACACCGAACGGCACCGGAATGGGAGAGCACGGCTTCGCCAGGCCACACCAGGGACATTCTTAGGCCAACGATAAGCAGTCTGCTGGCTGTGGCATGCCTACGTTAATTTTGTAATACCTTTCTAACAATTTCAGTTGATTTTTAGTTTTTCATTTAAAACAATCCACACCTTAAACGCTGTGTACTGGAGGACAATTCCGCTCATGTCGGTGAATTGTTGAGAACTTTTTACTAAAACCAACACGTAATGATCGTGAAATTAATTTTTCCGAAAGGTTTCCTTTCCGCACATATTTGTGATGTTTCCATTTTCTCCTCTTTGCGTTGAGCTCGGCTTTTCACTATTAACTAAGCCGTGAAGTCCTTGCACCAACGTTTTTTTATACGATACTCATTATACACGTTGGTTCAAGATATGAAGTACCTTTATCCTTGAAACGGACCTTCATTCAACAAAGGAGCGTTGGCAGATGGAAGAAGCACTTAAGACAACTAACTTTATCCTGCCTTCGTTGTACCTTGCGTAGCGTTGGTGTAATGTCCGACTTTATGCCTCGACATGTTAACAGTGCATTTAAAATGATGTGTGATGATAGTGATGTTGAAAAAGATGATAATGGTAAGGATGACGCTTACTCGGGCACCAAAAAACGGTGCAATTTACACGATGCCACCATATTTAACAGTTACGTAGAAAGAAGTGTTGGAGGCAAATAGCTGTATAAGATGTATGAAATAATCGAATAATTCCAAGAGGCTTTAAAACATAATATGTAAATTGTACAAGGAATACATAAAATAATACAATGAAGATTCATGATCTAATCCAACATTCAAACAGCAATAAAAAGGAGAAAATTCATGCCAACAAAGAAGGTTAAATGTGTAATCAAACAGACAACCTGATACAGTTCCAGAGGAATCTTTAAAGTAGTAATCACGACAACACTTCAGACTTTTTCCGATTATCTATCAATGCTATGTCTAGTAAAGTTTTACTGTCGAGGGACGGATTGAAGAGAGATAATGAGAAACGGACATGCGGCTACTAGTAACATTAAATCCTTGGCGTATCCTTGAGAAGTCTAACCCTGCGTCCACACTTACAGTAAATGGGGAAAAATGTATGTAGGCCCAGCAAAATTCACTCATTTTTGTTGGACATCCGTGAGCTACTTTGAGTTGCCGTTGAGTTCCTCTTGCTTATCGGTTATTTGTACCGATTCGGGTTGAGAGGCCATATTTTTCAATTTGACAGTTGGTACGGGCAACTTTTTTCGCTGTCCAAATTTTTGGACAGCATTTCGAGAGCGGATCAGAATATGACAAAGATGGCAACAGAAAGAGAAGGAAATTTTCATTTGTTATTATTTGTAAACGTAGTTTAGTGTCAACTGTTGTTTACGTTGATTGCAAGTTTGTGAATTTGAGAAATAGTGCAAATTGTCCTCGGGAAAGATATGTGCGAAATGCGGAAAATAATTTGAAGAACAATTTGGTGAACAAGAAAAAGTCGTTGTTCATGTTATCCGCAGAAAAGAATGGCGAACCATAACGGAATTGTTGAGGAACCACTGCCCAGCTACAACTACCAATGGAAGCGGTGCGCCAAAAATCTGTTGCGGTCATTCGGGTGAAATACCGGAACCCTATTCCATCGTTCAGCTGGTCGATTAAATGTAAGCCGTGGTGTGAAGCTTCCGCGAAGAGCTCTCGCGTCCAACAACGGCGTGGTACAAATACTGAGCGTATGCAACAAGCACAGACGCACCAACTAAACACATTTTTCGCGATTTAGATTTGTTTTTATTATTTTTAAAAGACATTTTAATATTCGAAGAAGCCTATTCGGTGCAAAACTGCAATTGGCAACAGAATGAAATGATAAACTGCCAAATTAAAAACATAAACAAACGAACTGTCATTTCACTCGCTGGAGCTCACAGATTTGACTGGGCTGCCACACGGCACGAAACAAACGATATATCAGCCTCCAACCGCGACAATTTTGACAGTAAAGCGATCAGTAGGTGTCAAAAGCTTTGTGGGTCTGCAGACCCTGCAACAGGGCGCATTACAGACGAAAACAGAGGTTTGTTTACAAACAAACGAAAACAGAGGTTTGTTAACAAGCAAAGATTTTTATTTGTGATGTTATTTTGAATTTTAACTATAAGTTTATCTCCATTTCAGCAATAAAATGGGTAGCAAACCGGAGCAAAAAAGATACGTAAAACTGGTAAGTATGTTTCGGATAAATGCGTAGTGAGCTTGGTTATCCGGAACGCTCCGGATCCGGTGGACGGAACAATTAGTTATGAACATCGAAGTTAATGTTTTGGTTAGGTGATTATTAGTGACGGTCATTATTGATGGTTAATTTTGTTGGAAGTTTACAAGAAGGTGTACATTTGCTTATTACAGTGCTTCTTCGACTTCAGCATGAATAATGACGCGTATGTTATCCATGGAACCATCTCTCGCTCCTACCTGCGGTTTTTACCGACAAACCATTCACCGACGGACTCGGCGTCGCCCATCCCTTCGCGACGAGTAACAAGCTGCACGCCAGACGCCGTCCGGGATTTCCCCGAGGCATAGCTGGAAACACAAGCTTACAGATTCCTGTACAAAACAATCTTAGCAGAGAATAAACCAGCATAATTCCAAGCATGGCACCAAGCATTTATTTCTTCGTGATCACTCCCAGTATAATATGAATCCGGATGTTCGGGAAATAAGGTGAATTAGTGTGGCTTTTTCGTAAACTCTACATCTGTTCGCCGTAATGGTCATCTCTTTCATCAGCTCTGTTTGGCTAGCAATGATCCTGGATGTGCGGTCCTGGTGCCGGACGATTGGCCTGTTGTCACTTTGTTCAATCCCATCTTGCCGGTACAGCAACAATATCTAAAAAAAAGCGAAAAGATTATTCAGAAATCAACTTACCTCTCCGATTTCTATTTTCTCGGGCCAAAAACACGAATGTAAACAAGTTTGACATTTCTCTTACTAGTTGTTTCTGTTGCTGTAATATTAGACCTGCCACACGGCACGAAACAGATTTGACACCAAGTTACATGTTGCGCGTAACTGTTTCGTGCCGTGTGGCAGCACAGTGACGTCTAGAAATTGCTAGTGTGACAGCAAAAAGTTGGCCCAACTTGCTGCAAGTGTGGACGCAGGGTAAGAGAGAAACTGCAGCTCGCTTCGGTGGCTCGGTTAGCGATCGTAGTGTAACAACGATTTCGAAAATAATGTTCCCAACTCTCTGCGTGGTGGAAAATAATAAAGCAAAATAATTTGCAAGTATTGCGGCTTTGATAATTACATTGAATGCTTAGGCGAAGCTGCTGAGAGGATGCTTTAATCTTTGCCCGTCGTAAGAAGGTCATAACCCAGCGGGCAAAATCTGTCATGCGACGGCTTTACAACCGGCTGGTTAACGGCTGCAGAAGGAATTTTTAACGAGCTTATGAAGAGGCGTTTTTCTGCCCGGCGCTGAAACGCTTCATCAATGCTTTAGTGGTGTGTGTGTCCCCCGACCCCTCTTCATCCAGTACCCTCCCCCTTCCACCCCGCCATAGCCCCCCCGTTTCGGATCTAAATATACTCGACAAATTGGGTTAAAATTTTAAAACCTTTATTTCTCACAAATCGTATAACACTATAAAAACACCACTAAACCTATCACGTGCACATCACTATACTCCTCCAGCGTCCTACGACATCATTTCATGCGCTTCCTTCTCGGGATGGGACGTTGCTCAGCTCACTTCGTGGTACCTGTAATTGGAAAAAAAGGACCCCTGAACACTTTAAACACTGCACAATTGTTAAAACACTGCCACAATACTTACTTATAATCATTTACGGCATTCTCCATCCGAATTGTAATCTTATAAACAGTACGAAATAAGTTATCAAAACTACGCAGTTTTCCATACTTACGCTTCTGGCCGATGAAAACAAACTAACTTTGACGTTTCGCATTGAACGCCAACGCACACACAAACACCGCGTTGGGTATCATCGTTCAATAAGTCCCGAAACTAGCGTAGAGATGGCACTAATAATGCCATTTATATACCAAGGTTCACAAGTACCAACCTTCAGACAAGATATAATTAATTGTAAGATGTAATATAATTTGATGTAATTCGAAACATAACATAGTTATTTCATTTACTTCATAGTTTTTCATAGTTTTCATTTCATACATTTCATAGTTAGTATCGGGACTTATTACACGAAGTGTTATGTCCACGGAGGCCGCGCATGCGCATAAACGACGCGTCGATTCGAAGAGCGAGAAAGGAAAAACATGTTCGAAGGAGCGAATGAAATGGCAACACCCGATGTTGCGCTGGGCCTGTGACAGAGTGAGGTTGTGGGCTCGAGGGGGTAGGAACGGGGAAAAATATCGCGCGACGGACCAATTTTTGAAACGCTTTGCCCGCGGGGTACACCGAGGCTTGCTGCCAAAGATAGGGTATAGCGTTTATGCACCTTGAGGTGTGTATGGTTTCTGTTAGCTACCCACCGGGCAAAGCGTTTCAAAAATTGGTCCGTCGCGCGATGTTTTTCCTCGTTCCCCCGCGGGCAAAGCGTTTCAAAAATTCATCCGTCACGCGATATTTTTCCCCGTTCCTACCCCCTCGAGCCCACAACCTCACTCTGTCACAGGCCCAGCGCAACACCGGGTGTTGCCATTTCATTCGCTCCTTCGAACATGTTTTTTCCTTTCTCACTCTTCGAATCGATGTCAATATTGGCGTGCGCACCACTTTGTGTAAATACACACGGCGGTCATAACGCTCTTATGTGTGTGTGTTGGCTGTTCATTTAATAAGACTTTTCTGCAAGACCGTTAATGCACTGACTATTTTTTTGAATTTAATCATTTCAGAAGGGATTAAATATAACTTAATTTATTCAGAAGGATAAATAAATTTTAAGATGTTTATTTCAATATTCCCATGATTTACCTATCCCAGAGCAAATGCAAAACTCTATGGCAATGTTTAGACAATAAAAACATGACGCAAAGTTCAAACGCAAAGTTCAAAAGACCATCCTAGACGGAGTAAAATGTAAAGGATTGCCTGATGGACGACTCTGGTTAGACAATGACTTTATTAGGTATCTACAGATTACTCGAAAACTACACCCAGCTTCGTTACGATGTACCTGATCGTCGTTTGGCAACGTCAATTCCTAAAAACATGCTACGATCCTCAGTCAGCCTACCCTACTACAGGTGCACTATACTTGATCTGGACAGGATCGCTGATTCCTTTGCCACCGCTTGATTGCCTGCAACGGATGGTACTACCCGTTGAACAGAATCCCATGCAGACGTATATGTTTTCGCAAGGTACATTCAACGTGTCTTAAGGTCATCGTTTTCCCTAGTAGGTTACCTAAGTATATAACCTTCGAGTCCTACTGTAACATCTAAACTACCCTTTCTATCCAAACTACGCTTACCTTAGATTTAAGTATAAAAGCTAAGAAATCCGTAAATAAAGGCATTACCATATTGGAAACACAAGTGTGAACGTCGATCCTGTGTGATATTACGTTGACCGTGTCTTTAAAAGTGGTTATTCGATTAGTTGTTACTGGTGTTCACAAGTTGCAAGTGCAGGTGCTTCGAGCGAGTGCAAGTGCAAGTTTTGTTTAGTGTTCAAAAGTTGCAAGTGCAGGTGCTTCGAGTGAGTGCAAGTGCAAGTCTTATTTTGTGTTCAAAAGTTGCAAGTTAATTGTCACATCGTGAAAACTTGAAATGGATAAAAAAAGCATTGCAAATCGAATGTACCAGCGAGTAAAGGTTATGCAACAGAATATGGAAGCTGAAGTCGATGTGGACTGGGTTGATATGGAAAATACGCTAAGCGATCCATCCAATAGTGTGAACTTTGCATGGCCTCTTGGTAAGTTTATAACAGATTAGTTTAGTGTTATTTCATGCTCATCGCTCACAGCTTCTTGCTGTTTGTGCGTTAGATTCATGAATAAAGAGCTAATTTTTGTTCTTCAAGACCACTAATTCAATTTTACTTATCCCTTTTTCAGATGAAACTGTGGACGATCCGGCACCAGGTCCTTCCAGGGTTTTTCCTGCTGAAGGTGTAAGTGATGATGTCCTCGTGACTGATTGTGTTGAGGACTCTTCACGAGGATGGCCGGAAAATTATAGCTTTCTTGGTCACAGAAATTTTGAGGATGTGTTGCGATATTTTTTGAATATTACACTCCTCTCTCGGGACCACAGCAACTTGCTGTTAGCTATTTTTAGAGTGTTTTTCAAGGCACAGCTTCCTAAGGACAGCAGGACCTTCCAAAACACTCCTACCAAAATCGGAGCTGAGATTGTTCCGGTAAATGGTGGTGGATCTTTATGGTATCCCGGAGTTGAGAAGGCTCTTAGAGATTATTTTAAGGATGCCATACTTCCGACGACGCATTTTTCGTTGCAAGTGTCGGTCGATGGCGTTCCTCTTTTTAAGAGTTCTTCCACTCAGTTTTGGCCAATAACGATAACGCTGGACGAACTTGAGAGCGCTCCGGTCCTGGTCGTTGGTATTTATTCTGGATCGCACAAACCCGAGTGCGTTGAACCATTTTTGCGACCATTTGTCAAAGAGATGAATAGTCTTATGGCAAACGGTTTAAGATTTGGAAGTCAAGTGGTATCACTTTCAATAAGTGCTTTTGTTACCGACTCACCCGCACGTGCTTTTATAAAGTCCGTGATGGGATTTTCTGCAAAGCATGGTTGCACTATGTGTACACTGGTTGGAACATATATAAAGCCAGAAAACAAAGTTATTTTTAACGGTGTGAATGCTGAGCCTCGCACTGACAATAGTTTCAGAGAGAGATTAGATTTACCACACCACAAGTCAATAAGGTCACCACTTGAAGATTTGACCGGTTTAAATATGATTTCAAAATTTCCAGTAAGTGATCGGCTGCACCTTATGGATTTAGGAGTAAGTCGCAAAATTTTAAAAGGGTTACTGGAAAAAAAGTTTTTAATGTTTGGAAGAATAACTAACTGGCAAAAAACAAGTGTGTCTGCCTACATGGTGCAGACAATGCTTCCTAATGAGGTACACCGTCGCTACAGGTCTCTGGACACCATAGCCTTTTGGAAAGGCACTGAGTACCGAACTTTTCTGCATTACATGAGTGTTGTTATTTATAAAGATTATATGTTCGAAAATGCATATAAACATTATTTGTTGTACTTCTGCGCCATAACATTGTTCTCAACAAAGGCACACCAACAGTTCTGGCAATTGGGCGGTCGACTCCTGACCCTTTTTGTAAAGAATTTCGAGACATATTATGGTCGGTCTCACTTAACTAGCAATGTTCATAATTTACTGCACGTTTATTCAGACGTTTTGAACCATGGAGAGCTGGACAAATTTTCATCATATCGTTCAGAAAACCATTACCAACTTTTAAAAAAATGGGTTCACTCAGGCACTAGATGCTTAGAACAAGTGGCAAATAGAGTACATCATTTTGCATCTATTCACAATTTTAAGACTTGCACTCCGCCACCATATCCAATATTAACAAGGAATCAGGACGGAGTACATATAAATAAAAATTTTGTCCTTAGGCCGAACAGAAAAGATCAGTGGTTTCTTACCAGATCTAAAGGCATTGTAAAGTTTTTAAAAGTGAGCAACAATGCTAACCAAACGGTTTTGATTGGAAGTCAGTTTGATTGTATGGCAGAGTTGTTTCATTTAGAAACAAGTGACGATATTGGCCGAATCGATCTATCGTCCTCAGATTTGCATATTTACAAAGTGAATAATAATACCTCAACGAGTTTTGTGGAAGTACCTTTGAAATCTATTTTGTGTAAATTAGTGTGCGTTCCTTTGCCTTCCCGTTCGCTATCTCGTTATGTTTTTGATCCCGATCTTTCAGCTGATTTCTGTGCCTTTTTCCCATTATTACATACTTTCCAGTGAAACTAAATGAATTGCTTCACATATAATAAACAAAATGACAGACATAATAATTCACATTAAATATTGTTCCCAAAAGAAACACTTTATCGTCAGTTCAACATTCAAAAATTCAGAGTTTATTCACACTTAAAATTATGTAAATTCACAACTTTATCTACCTTAAATAATATATATATACTGAAACTACTTCAAACTAGTTTTCACGCTTTTTATTTGTTTTTAAATAACTTTTCCGTATCCCCCTATAATTGAGGTAGCGTTTGCTTGCATTTGTTAGCTTTTTACGCAGGAAGGTTTTAACTTCTTCTTCTGCCGCTGATCCGCCAGCAATCTCCGATAGATTAGAAAGGACATTCTTAAACTGGCAAAATGCCACTTTAACTACTCCTGGCTTGCTATTTCCCGTCCAGGAGCAGTGGGCCAGGAAAGAGGGGTCAAATAGTTTATAGAAAACAGCCTGCAGCCGTTCTTGTGGCCCTTTGACTAGCGATAAAGAAGGATTCAACCACACTAGCAAATCGGCTGCAAACGCCTCATCCTGTAGCCTCTCGTCTAATGTAGTCATCTCCTCTTGATTACAAATTGGCTTAAATCTAAATGTTACACTATCTACTGGAACTGCTGGCGAACTGGAAGACATAGAGCGGGACGTTTCCTTCATCTCTTCAACGGTTCGTTGAAGTTTCATCAACTGTCTTTGCACCAACAGAATGCCTTTTGTGTTTTGCAGACTGATAGTCTTGCAAGTACAATTTGGCTGCCTAAATAAAATACAGAAAAAAGATATTAAAGTAAAGTAGCGGAATAGCGATCACATGCCAGTTTACTTACATTACTTGTTCCACACCGTTGTTTCTCGGTGTGGCTGGTTCGTCCTTATTTCCGTTCTCTGCCATGGTTTTGTTTATTTGCTGTGTGCTGTTCAAATAAATCAAATAAAGGTTAAATACTTAAAATTATCCACATATTTCTTAAGAGATAAGAAATACTTACTTCAGTATCCACGCAGTAAGCTTTTATCACGATCTGCCATTTCTTTTCGAAGAAATTCAAGTTAAGAAGAGTTGCCATCGTGGCAAATGAAAAAACTTCACATGATCGTGCTAGGTTTTTAGATATATAAACCGTTGACAGCCACGAAAAAACATTCTTAAAATACATTATAATTCATATAAAATAGTTGCTTGTTGATTGTATACAAATTAACACCATCATTTGATGAGTTTTTTGTAATTTGTTCGAATTGAATCCCACAATGTTCAATATATATGAGAGAAGATATTTAAAGGATAAGAAGGCAACACTGCCGCTTCATATTATTAGCGCATGCGCTTTCTCGTGAACATAACACTTCGTGCAATAAGTCCCGACACTAATTATGAAATGTTTAAAATGAAAACTATGAAAAACTACGAAGTAAATGAAATAACTATGTTATGTTTCGAATTACACAAATTATATGACATCTTACAATTAATTATATCTTATCTGAAGGTTGGTACTTCTGAATCTTGGTATATAAATGGCATTATTAGTGCCATCTCTACGCTAGTCTCGGGACTTATTGAACGATGATACCCAACGCGGTGTTTGTGTGTGCGTTGGCCATCCAACTGTCAGTTCGGTTTGTTTTGATCGTAAGTATTCCAAGCAAAGTGATGACGCCTCAGAGCCAGCCGCAGTAAGTACGTTAAAAAGTGTTGTTTTTTTATTTAATTCAGTGCTATTTTTATGTTTACAGTTCGCCAAATGTCTGCAGAAGGTATCGCCGAAAGAATCTGGTAAGTATTGCAAGTATTTTTGGCGATCAGAGTGATCAAAGATCGCTCGTCATGTACGCGCAGAGTTGCGTAGTTTTCGTATAATAATCTGTTTCTTTTGCTTATTGCAGCTGCAGGAGGATGCCGTAAATGATTATAAGTAAGTATTGTGGCAGTGTTTTAACAATTGTGCAGTGTTTAAAGTGTTCAGGGGTCCTTTTTTTCCAATTACAGTTACCACGAAGTGAGCTGAGCAACGTCCCATCCCGAGAAGGAAGCGCGTGAAATGGTGCCGTAGGACGCTGGAGAAGTATAGTGATGTGCATGTGATAATTATAGTGGTGTTTTTATCGTGTTATACGATTTGTGAGAAATAAATGTTTTAAAATTTTAACCAAGTTTGTCGGGTATATTCAGATCCGAAACGTGGGCTAGGGCGGGAGGGGGGGAGGTACTGGATGAACCGAGTTCATGACACACACACCACTAAAGCGTTATACATGAAGCGTTTCAGCGCCGGGCAGAAAAACACATCGGAACAAGAGAATTAAAATTCTTTGTTCCGAGCTTGTTCCGACGGTTGTTCCGACGTCGCACGACAGATTTTGCCCGCTGGGTATGGTCTGTCTTAAATTTCAATAGTGTGTTGTATTCACTATAAAAACTATAAAAATATCAGGCTGGGGAAAAAGTAATCCATTATTTTCTCGGTAGATGACTTTAGTGATCGGTATCTCGTGAAGTATCGATCGTACAGTTTTAAATTTAGGTTTGTTTTAAAGCTGATACTTCACACTTAAAAAGATGCTTTCACTGTTTATGGTTTGTTCCATTCGTTTGTGAGTTATAGGGTGTAAACAATGGAAGTCACCAAAGAAAAAATTAGGTATATTTTACAATTTTTGTCCGATAAAGGCGAAAATTTAAGCTAGGCCGCTGAAATTTTGCATGCTGTTCATGGTGCCGATGCTCTAACAGCTAGCTACGTTAAATTTTGGCTTCGTTGACACGTTTCAGTTATTTTTGATGTTAAAGCCTAGGCAGACACGTCATCGAAAATGTCGATAAAATCACAAAAATAATCAAAGTTGATCGGCATGTTAGTAGTCAGAGCATCGGCCAGGAGCTAAAGATTAACCATCAGTCAGTTTTAAGTCATTTGCGCAAAGCTGGATTCACGAAGAAGCTCAATGTTTTGGCGCCAACCTATTTACATAAAAAAACATGATGGCTCGAATTTTCATCTTCGCAATTTTGGCCAAATGGAATGAAATCGACCCATTTCTTAAACGGACGGATACTGGGGATGAGGAATGGGGTACATACGACAATACTGTGTGAAAATAATCATGGTCTAAGCGCGGTGAAGCATCTTAACCGGTGGTCAAACCAAGACTCACGGCCAGGGAGGTTCTACTGGGTATATGGTGGGACTTGAAAGGAACCGTTTATTGTGAGTTACTTCCGTGTAGCCAAACACTAAATTCAGATCTCTACTGTCAATTATTGCACCGTTCGAAACTAGCAATTGACCAGAAATGACCAGAATCGGCCAACGGAAGAGGTTTTGTGTTCCATTAGGAAAACGAAATGTCACGCACGTCTTTAGTGACTCACCAGAAAGTCCGAGATTTTGTTTGGGATGTTTTAATGCATCCACCGTATAGTTCGGACTTTGCACTAAGCGATTGACACCTTTTTCGCGCATTAAAAAATTTCCTGAGTGATGAAAAACTGAAATCAAAAAAGGGTTGTGAAAATGGATTACTCCAGTTTTTCGTCAATAACGACTAAGCCTTTTACAAAAGAGGCATTACCAGCCTACCTTTGAAAAGATAACAAATTTTCCAACAAAACGGTACATGTTTGACGTAAATCGGACCATCGGAAGTATCTTAAATAATGTTTTGAATTTCACCCAAAAATAATGGATTACTTTTTCCCAAACCTTATACGTATAAACATTAGTTTGATAGAACTGTTGTATTGCAACTTTTTACTTATTATCATATTTTCTTATGGTCGCCAGGCACTCTTGGTCAATCCTCCAGAATGGTAGAGTTATCTGGTTCCTTCATCTTCCTGATGGAATGAGCGAATCGAGAGCATTTAAAGAAGGTTTATTAGATTTTCAGATTTTACTTGAGTTAGTGACCGTCGTATTAGTGCTGTAGTTTTTGGTTTAATGTAGTTCACCCATTTTTATTTTTAGAATATTTTAACTCTAACTGATCGATTCTAATGTTTCGTCCACAAATTTTCATCTAATGTTTAGTTATTGTGATTTTCAGATGGCGAGATATTCAGGTTTTGTAGTTTAGTAGAATAGAAGTTTGATTAAATAGAAGCTATTTGAGTGTAAATGGTGCGCTGTTATCGAAGGACCTCAAATATCTCGCCTGAACGTAAGGATCGGGGCCAGATGATAAAGTTGTCGAAAAAAAAGTGGAAACAATTCTAACGAAGAGGTTTCTCTATTTTCTGACAATTTTATTGTCAACGCTGCTGCGAGCATTAACACGTCTGTTAACCACGTACTTGAGGGTGCGATTCCGTTTTGCCATTTAAAGAAACTGATGAGTCGATTGAATTCGTTACTGTCAACGGCGGCGATTGATTGGAACGTTTATTGTTTCGTAGCGTTGCGTGTTTGCGAGAGGCCATGAAACTGGGCGCTAGCGGGACATTATCGAATAATCGAACAAGTTTGTACCTTGACTTCGTGTTTTATGGTAGACTTTTTGTCAGTTGTTTACTGCAGTTCCTCGTGGCCGCCCACGTGTCGTCGATGGAAGTGGGTGGAAAACTCTCCCAACATCGCTTTCCGGGAAGCAGTTCATGGCGAACTAACACGGAGGTGGTGATGCCGAAGAAGCCGACACTACGGTGGTACGATGACACTTTAATAGACCACCAGGCAGATGAAATCCGCTCAGGTCATAAATTTTCGCTCACATTCGCAGATCGTAAATTTTCCCATTAAACGGTGCATGGAAAACTGTCCACATGGAAAGCCAAAGCGTCCTGCGACTGCTGCTGCCACTGGCCATTGATGTTGTGTGGTGGACACACTCCGTGGAATAAAGCGGATTACCGGGGTTTGACAGTTCAGACACTCGTATCGTTGTTGGAAGCAGGGATTTGCTGGGATGTTTCCTGTAACTGGCTGCACTTCAAGCCTGAGCCCATTGTTCAAGGTGTCAAGACGGCAGGCTGCGCGATTTACGGATAATACTCCGATTGTTAAGGGAGCCTCGAACGTCTTACATCGGCGAAAAGTGACAGTATCGTAAAACAAGAAAAGTGCAGTAACAAGTTTGTAGACATGTTTCGGAGTATATTTCTGGAAAATTTTCAACACAATATTGCGTTGTGCAATTTGTACATCGATCATCAACAAGCACAAAACTATTTTGTCGAAATTCCGTAGACTATGAACGCACATGTTTCGACGAGGTTTTACTAACAAAAAAGCGAAGCACTGCGACAAGTAACAAAAACAACTATAATACGACTGAATAAAGAGCTAGCAATATACTCGCAACGTTGTGTGCCGTGAGCATGACGTTATCCAAATTTCAGTGAGCCCCACGTATCCGGCAGTCCGCTACCGAGATGGGCGAGAAAAACTCGAATCGTTTATAAACACAAATTTTGAGTCCAACGGGAAATCCATTTCTGCAACATTTTGACCATTCCCACCAACCTGCCATCCGACCCCTATTTTCGGTCTCCGTTTTCCGAAAAAGATCGTCGCACTTACCGTCGCTGGGAACCACAATGGTTTACCACTTCGCAGGGTGGACTCTACGGCGGCTACCGTGCTGTGCGCTACACGAATTGGTGTTTTCCATTTTCTATTTGACTTTCCGGCTCCCCAGACTCGCGAGGCCGTCATGTGTTGAGGATCTCTGATACCGCCACACGAGCCGAAATCGCTCCCCATCATGCTCGGACACCCCTTTGCCCACTCGTTGACATCATTCCACCCGTTTTGACTTTTTCCGTTCCGTTCGGGACCGGACCGTGGTTTGGGTGAAGCGAAGTTACTCGATTTCGCTCAAACGTAACCGTTTCCGGGAACCGGCGGCGGGCCGAAATATGCAGGCTTCCATAGTGCAGGCGGCGGCCGAGAATGTTGGCCACTTGGGAAACTCGGCAGCGTAATTAAGCGTGGAAAAATATTTAGAAAATAATCACGTAACTCTAATTAGAAATAGAATGTTTGTTAATGATAGCTTCGCCCCCCGGGGGACTGCCGTGGGGCCGCGCGTAAGGTTGGCTCGTAAAATAGTAAACTAAAAAAGGGTGTAACTGACGAGAAAAACGGCTGCCATCTGCCTTTGGTAGCTCAGTGCGAAAAATACGATGGCCTGGAAGCAATTGAATTGGAATAAAGTATCTGCATTTTTAAATACAAAAAATAAATAAGATAAACAAATTTGGAGCTGATTTGCCGAAAACCGTTCCCTCGCTATTGGAAACTACGTATCGTTTGTGTTAGGAATAGATATAATAATTGCCCAAATTGTTGAAGCAAATAGCACATCAGAGTTTTTGTTGAGGATGTTGAACAGCAATGGTGGCAAGAAGAAGTATTTGAAGAACATTGGTTTGAAATAATTCACATAAAAATTAATAACAAACATGCGTTAAACTTCAAAACTTTTCTTTATAGAAGATAGGGTCATTTTATGTCTGCGTTTCATTACTAATTGATTTATGTAATTTTAATCAGCAAAAATTACGATAGGGATAACCTATTTCCTTAACATAATTGTTACACTTTTTTCTAACGCTGAACAACAATAACATTCTCTCAGTTCTGATAAACGAACAGCTTTCCAGAAACTCCAATTTTAGTATTAAAGACAAATTGGTAAGAGATGTTTTCCGAAGGTTTTCTCTCGCCTATTGAACTCACGCATGGCGAAGCATGGCTAGTAGCGAAGTAGAAAAAAAGAAAACGTAGAGCTGCTCCGTTCGGCGAAATACATAATCTCCATCGTCGCCAGTCGGCAGCGAGGAAAAACTTTAATTATTTCACGGACCGTGATAAACGGTCGCAGAATACGAGCATTCCTGCGGCATAACGTACACGGAAGGATTCGGTTCGTAGCGTAGGATGTTGCCCGGTCTGGCTGGCTCGGCCGTACCGTACGTGTAACTTGGCCGTACGTGTGTTTCCGAGTCAGAAGGGTACATTTTTTCCCTCCTGCCAACCGGAAAACGTGTTTCGATGAGTTTCTGGATTTAATTTGCGCTAATTATTAGCGCTCGGCATGGGCCAGAAGATCAACTTCCGAGCCTTCGGTGTCCTCCCGTCCAGTTCGCTGCACGGTACACTCCTTACTGTAGCGCCTGTGCCGGGCTACAGAATGGGCATGGTCTTTTGTTTCAAAGATGATTAGCTCCGGTGGAAAGTGGTTATAACTTAATCGTCGATATCCTCTCCACTTTTCGTGCGCAGTGGGCAGCATAAGTTGTTGAATGCCTGAGCAAAGCTTATGTTTCGATCCGTGCCGGCACCCGGAAACACATGGATGGCGAGTTTGGCAGGGGCGGAGCTAGTCGGCGGGGGGGCTACACTTACCGCTGGGTCTCTCCTGGCTTGTCGTCGAGCGAACCACTTTGCGGTACGTTTGTTTGCTTATTTATGAATATGATTCGCTTCCGAAAGTCGTTCCAGCCACGGACATGGTTCGGACGCCTCGAGAGCGCCGGGGGTGGCCAGGCCGTAAACTTTAGCAGAAAATGGCCTCGGCTTAGAGATCGGCATCGTTCTGCATTCTGTCAGCATTTACGGTGCTTAGTTTCTGGCCCAAGCCGACCCTAGCCCGAGCTGTTCTAGTCCGAGTTGTTTCCAATTGTGAACGGCGAACCTCGGCCCGTTGAGCAAATCCTTTACTGGTTCGTAACCCAAGTGGCCGCCGAGCACGGCCGGTGCCGGAAGTGCTCGCAAGCAAGAAGGTTAGAATAATTGAGGGATTGAAAATTTTCTTTTCAATTACAGTACTTTACCTTGGCCATCGCACCATGCACGCCATTTGTCGTGATGGACATTTCGAGTAAAAAATTGTAGAAAAAAACAAATGCTGCTCTTTCAGAGTGAAGCAAGTTTTTGGGCGTACCGCCATTGATAGAACGGACCATTTGAGTATTTTCACTCCGCCTATGCAATTGATCCGTCCACAGCGATAGCACGTGGCACGAGGGTTACTGTGATAGCTGCACATTAGTGCAGACGCTATTAGTTCGCGTGCTGAACGATACAGAATGTAGCAAACAGTTTAGCTGGTGGTGTTTTTCTTGCGGATGTGCCTTTATGCCGTAACCTTCAGGTAAGGGATTGTTAAAAAATATCGGCGGCACTGATTTAACAAAAAAGGTTCCATGTATGTAACAGCAGCATTATTTCGACAACACTTTTTCTTTAATAAGCTGAAACGTTTCATTTGAAGGTTACTTACCGATAGAAGAAATTCAGAGCTCAGAAAATACACATTAAACAAAAACCACCAACTAAGGATTTCTGCCGTATTCAGATGCTAAACTATACGAGACTATTTTCAAGATTGATGGGTAGGATTTATTTCATATCATATTTATATATTTTGCATATGTGAATATAATTTTTTGTTTGGTTTGGAGGTTGATGTTGTGATCAGCAGAAAAAAAACAATAACTGAGTCGTTTTTATAAAATTCTTCGTTCGAACAGAGCTAAGACAAATACTACGCCCAAATACTACTAAAATACAAGATACAATTAATATCAGCCGGAAATAATGTTGTACTTTTCATTTCCCTCATGAAATCCCGATCTATGTTGAGGTTAGAGACAGGTCGAGCTGTAAAAATATTTTAAAATTACTTTTGAAGTCATAGTACAGTTCCCAAGGTATCTTTGAAGTATATGGACCTGCTAATATTTCAATCCCGTTCGTTCGCTGTCTTATTAGGGAACCGGCAAAAAGATGGGGCAGGAATTTATGCCGCTCGGTGTGTGTCAAATAGTGAAATATATTCCAACAATATTGCCCCTCTGGTATCTTTCTTGGTTTGATAGAGAGGAGGTCGGTCGAGAGGATTAGCATATCTTTGTTTCTGTCCACAACGAGGAATCGTTTGGGTGACAATGTGATGTACGCAAGTAATTGGGCTTCTGGTTTATTGGCATTAATTCGATCAAGTTGTCATCATGTCGGAAATTTCTTTTCGAAAGTAGTACGTGCTGAGATTAGGGTGGCCAAAAAATGTATAACAGCAAACAGCCTTCTGGAAAAGCGTTTAATTTGCGTTATAAATTACAAGTTGTTGACAGCTAGTAGGAACATTGTGCAGTAATCGGTTGTGACATGCTTGAAGACCTGCATAAATTATAAAACAAAAAAAGTGGACGTGCGATCAATGTACAAAAGAAACAGGTTCTGTTTCGTGGTCAGATAGATAGTCTTTAAAAATCTGATAAAAATATAAAGCAATATGTAAGGTGTTATAAAAAACAATGACCTGAAATACATTTATACAAGAAAGCAAGTGCATGTTATGGTTTTGTTTTACACAAAAAAGAGCTTCTCAACAATCAGGCTTAATAAGCAAACATCCATTTTGATGTAACTCTCTTGGGTCTCTTTGGGGGCATTCTGGAATCGGTTACGGAGTGAAAACACCATTTAGACCATTATCTGACACATCATGTTTCCATCACAAGCCGGTGGCAAAAAGCCTCGATCAGCTCAGGGACGCCAAACACACATGATCCCTGACTACGGGCTTTTGTGACCCGGACTAATATAAGCAGGGTTTCTCACAAGATTCAACAGTGCTATCCTTGGGTCTATGGGCATTCTCTGGATAATATCCTCGGGCAATCAGTGAAGGATTCATCGAAGAAAAACGAGTTTAAAGCACGTCTGCATCGCTATGTCGAAGACGTTGTCGTCAAAAATGGTAATTCTATTCAGCAGAGGAACCAGAATTCAAATAGAGGCTCTGGAGGCACCTTACGGGTACAATCTTAGCGTACACATCCGTAACTCTACTCTACTCTAATTCTTTTATGGAAGCGTGCGGAAAAAGAGCGGCAAGCAAAAAAGGTTCTGTAAGCTAAGAGTTTTGTGGTTTACGAGGGTTCTTGTTATGGCTTGGGCTGGACTCTTACGTATTTCAATGTACGTATCATTGTTGAGTGATCATCTGAGCTAGAAGTTGCTAATGTTTTCTTTTCTCCATTCTTCCTTAAATGTTCTTAGAGAAGCACTAATATAATTCATATATTCATAGCGATGCGAAATACTAAAGAAACTATGAATCTTCGATTTTTTTTGCAGTTCTACGGATAGTCGAACATGGGATTAACATCGCCTGTGCTGCAGATCACGACCGCTTGGCGATTGTAATTGTTTAAATTGTAGTTAATAAGATAAACTTGCACTAGACCATTGCAAGAATTTGTAAACTACTGCAACAGCATGCAACGAAACACAACTGTTTTTTAGGCATTTTCAAGTGTCTTTAATTTTCACGTCAATTTATTTCTAAAAGTTGGATAACTTAAGTGATACCTGTGGATGTTATTTAAATGGTGAATCAATCATCAAAGCCAAATGATCGAAGGCAAAGGCATATTTAATACCTAGTTTGAGCGGCTTAGTGCTTGTGAATTAAAAAGAAGCTATGTAAAAAGAAAGAAGTTTAGAATATTAGTCAGCTTCTTTTACTTCGTGAACAAACATACCCTGATTAGCACATTAAAATGCCTGAGCTGGAAAGAAAGGATTTTCTTTGCATTTTAAGTCGTCCTGATGTGCAGCTCATACTTTACAAAAATGTTCAGCTGTTCAGACACCGGAGCGTATAGACGTACCTGAACAAGCAGTCCCAACAGCACAAACCAACAATACAGAGTGAAACGGGGAGCGTTGATCGTTCCTAACCCTGCAAGTATGGGGAAGGGACGGATCACCAAAGTAAAGAAGACGGGGTCAATAGTGTTCAGCCCAGCAACCATCAGCACGTTACAAACAGCGACCACCAACCGCTTTGCGTTGCTTAGTGATCGAAGTGGCGACGATGTGGCGATGACAAACGACGATCAGGGACGACAAGCGGGGGGGAAGCCATGGTCCCCGACAAGTGTAGTGACGGACAAAAGTGTGTTAAAGCCACCACCACCAATAACGACGGTCAGTTGCAACACAGCTGATATACACCTTAAAATAATAGCGGCAGGCGTAGTTAAATACACGACCACAAGTACAAGAAAGGGCACTGTCGTGCGCTGCACGAACGCAATTGACTACAAAAAAGTGACCAGCCACTTTAAAAAAATAAACGAACAATTCCATTCCTACCAGCTGGAGGAGGAAAAAACTACTAAAATCGTACTAAGGGGCCTAGTCGATTGCTCCTGCGAGGAGGCAAAAGCCTTCCTGTTAGAAGAGGGCATCCAGCCAGTTGAGGTGAAAAAGTTGAACATCAAGAAGAAATACACCGACCATGCAGTATTCTTGCTACACTTCCAGAAAGGGGCAACAAATCTGCCATCACTACGGCAAATTATCGCCGTTAACCATTGCCGTGTCAGATGGGACTACTACAGCAAACCCAACGCACCCATGCAGTGCAAAAACTGTTTAATTTTCGGCCATGGCGCAGCAAACTGCAACAGAGGCCCAAAGTGTAACAAGTGCGCGGACAACCACTCATCAGCGTCGTGCCCGATGGTCGCCGCTACTAGCGACGGGATAATACCAACGCACAAGCTTAAATGTGCAAACTGTGAGGGCAACCACTGTGCCGGGTTTTACGAGTGCCCGAAGCGTCCAAAACGTGCTGAAAAAACACAAAGGCCGGTTACACACACCAGTTACAGACACATGCCGAACGAATTCCCGGCGTTACCGATAAGGCACCCAGCAAATCCCGTTAACGCGTGGAGCAGCACGCTTACATCCACAAAGTTTCCCCAAACTAAAACAAGCGAGAGACAAGAGAAACCCGAACTTTTCGAGCGCTCGGAATTGATTCCTATCGTAGTGGAAGTCATAGACAGAATGCAACACTGCAAAACAAAGCAAGAACAGATCATGACGATCTTTGATATTGTTACTAAATATTGCTCGCCTTCGCCGTGAACCCAAAAATAATAACACCTAAAATTGCATACTGGAATGCCAATGGCATTTTAACTAAAAAACAAGAACTAAACTATTTTTTAAGTTATTATAAGATAGACTGCATTGCCATCACAGAGACATTTCTGAAGCCTGAACATACGTTTTCGATTCCAGAGTATGTCACATATAGGTTAGATAGAGTAACACATGCTAAAGGAGGAGTACTTATATTGATAAGAAATGTCATTAAACATAAGTTGTTAAGATCTATGAATTTAAGTATTATAGAAGCTATAGGACTAAGAATTTTCACGGAAAAAAGCTTTTTCACGTTAGTAGCGGCATACCACCCAGGTGGAAACACAAAGATAGAGCTATTTAAAAGAGACATAATTAAAATTACTGCAAGATCAGAGCCCTTCGTGATTTGTGGCGATCTTAATGCTAAACATAGAGCATGGAACTGCAAAGGTACAAACACAGCTGGAAAAAGATTATATGAAGAAGGGCAAAAAGGGCTCTTCACCATTCACCACCCTAGTACTCCTACATACATACCTACACAAGCGTCGAGAAACCCTTCCACACTTGACCTTACCATTACAAATAATAGACTAGACCTATCTGAATTGACAACCGTAACAGAATTAACCTCCGACCACCTGCCAGTAATTTTTGAAATCAAAAATACCAATGTCAACTATAAAAATCCAAGACAAATTTACGACTACCAAAATGCAGACTGGACCAGTTTTCGGAACTACATTAAAGGCTCGCTCGATCTAACAAACTTCAATCTATCGAACATAACTAACACCCACGAGATCGATCAAAAGATCGAAAACCTTACATCTACCACCTTGAGAGCTCACGAAAACTGTGTCCCAGCGAAAGTTCCAGACAGCTTCAATATAATCCTCCCTGAGTCCATTCTCCAACTTATTAAGATTCGTAACAAGTATAGGAAGAAATGGCAAAGGCATCGTAGTAACATGGAATACAGAAGCACATACTATTTCCTGAAATCGTACATCGAGACGGAAGTATCCAAAGAAAGAAATAAGGCATGGTCTAGGAATCTACTACAAATTAACTCTGAAAAAAACAACAATAGAATCTGGAAATTCGTAAGGATTATCAAGAAAAAACACACACCCCTTCCAGCCCTGAAGGTAAAAAACAACATACTAATAACAAATTCAGAAAAATGCAACGCAATTAAAGAACATTTTGAAAACGCACACAAAACCACCTACAAATACCATAGCCCACTAGAAAAGGAGGTAATTAATACTATCAGCCAATATCAGTTAGAATCAGAACAGACAGCTGAAACAGAGCGTTTCCCATTAATAAGGCCCAAGGAAATTATCAAAATTATTAAAAACTTAAAAACTAAAAAATCAGCAGGCTGTGATAAAATCAATAACAACACTATCAAGAGACTCCCGACCAAGGCAGTGGTATATATTAATCATATCTTTAACGCATGCTTGAAATTGGGGTACTTCCCAGACGCATGGAAACAGGCAAAGATTGTAGCCATTCCAAAACCCGGGAAAAACCACTCCAATCCCGAAAGTTATAGGCCAATAAGTTTACTTAGTTGCATAGGAAAAATTTTCGAGAAAATCATAGTCAACCGACTAAACCAGCATACCAACAGGAATAATATTGTCCCAGAAACGCAATTTGGATTTCGACCCCATACATGCACAACACACCAACTTCATCGGCTTAAAAACCACATACAATCAAGTAGGGAATGCCGTAAATCAACTGGATTAATATTACTAGATACTGAGAAAGCATTTGATACCGTATGGCATAATGGCCTACTATATAAACTCATAAAACACAACTATCCTCCCTACATTATAAAAGCTATCCAATCGTTCATAAACAATAGAGTCAATATAGTGCACATAGGAAATAGTCAATCAGAACCGTTCAGCCCAGTCGCCGGAGTACCACAAGGAAGTGTTTTATCACCGTCATTGTATAACATATACACGTCAGACATTACTGATATGAAAAATTGCAACATTTATCTCTACGCTGATGACCTAGCGATTTCGAGCTCTGCTAAAAGCCCTCGCAGTATAATCAAGAACCTTAACTTGTCAATAAAGGCATATTCAAAATATTGCAAGACTTGGAAAATAAAAACTAATATCGAAAAATCAGAAGCAATATACTTTACAAGAAACAGAAGCGCTAACAAACTTCCAAAAAGTTCAGTAAAACTAGGAGCATCAGAAATAGAATGGAAAAGAGAAATTAAATATCTAGGATTCTTTTTCGAAAGACAACTAACATTCAATACACACATTACCAACACCATAATCAAAATAGACAAATTAATTAAAATTCTTTATCCATTCATAAACAGAAGATCAAAGTTAAATGAAAAAAACAAGCTATTACTTTACAAAACATGCATACGTCCAATTATCATGTATGCATCACCAGTCTGGGGTACCTGCGCCCAAACTTATATAAAGAAATTTCAGATCAAGCAAAATAAAACACTTAAAATGATCTTAAACCTTCCTTATTGGTACAGCACGAAAGCTCTACATGATAGGACCCAGTTACCAACAATAAACGAATTCCTAGAAAAAACAAACCTAAATTACCACAATAAATGCGAACACAACGAAAATAGCTTGATAAATACACTGTCAACAAATCGGAGACTAGTACATAATTACGAGGTGTGATCAATAGTTTTCGCGACATTTGAATTTTCTCGGGCTACGTATATCCGATTTTCGATTTTTTGTGGAGTTAGGTTACTACACATGTCAGTAACTTATGGTGAAAAGTTCGGCCATTTTGAGTAATCAGTCAATTTTTGACAGCTGTTTTGCTTGGACGTGTTTTGGCTCATCGTCGATTTTTGTGTACTTCAAAAGTAATTGATAACGAAGCTGTAATTTGAGTTTTGGAAAAAGGAAAAAAACAGGAAAAAGTTACAGGGGGCCAAATCTAGAGAATACGATAGCTTTGGCATCATTAGTGTGTTGTTTTGGCCAAAAATTCGCGCAGAAACCACGATGTGTGAAAAGGGGCGCGACAACCAATTTCGGGTTTCCCACAAATTCGGGCATTCGTAACGGATTGCTTCGGACGAATTGCGCATAACTTGCAGGAAATATTCTTTATTGACCATTCTATCCTCTGGCAATAACTCATAATGCACCACGACCATGCAATCGAAGAAAATTGTAAGCAAAACTGTTCACATTCGACCAAACTTGGCTTTTGGAAGTTCACATCTTATCGGACCTCTGACAAAATTTTGAACTACCGATAAGCAATGCTTTTGGTCTTAAAAGCTTCACCATGAGCCACAGCCAACATTTCGATTGCGTCCGAGCTCTTAATTTTGTTTTTCACACAGAATTTCATAAAGATTCTTTGCCATCCATTTTTTGGAAGAGACAAAAAGCGACGATGAGCCAAAACACGTCCAAGCAAAACAGCTGTCAAAAATTGACTGATTACTCAAAATGGCCGAACTTTTCACCATAAGTTACTGACATGTGTAGTAACCTAACTCCACAAAAAAATCGAAAATCGGATATACGTAGCCCGAGAAAATTCAAATGTCGCGAAAATTATTGATCACACCTCGTAGATAGGAATAAATAAGTTAGTATTAAGCATAGATTAAGTACTATTATGTAAAAATTTTTTTTTTTTTTTTTTTTGGCGTGGGTTTTTCCCCTTTTTCCCACACAATGGAACACAAACATAAACAGAACTATCAAACGGCAACGCCACAAATAATTTAAGTATAACGAGGAAAACAAACACTGTGAACCCGTTACCAATTATGTTGAACAATGAGCTAAATTCAAATAAGGTTATTCAACAATAAAACCAACTACTACTACTACTACAAAAATGTTCAAGCGTAATGCTCATTTCAGTAAGCAGTTGTTTCGAAAGAAATCAATTCAACCGTCGCAGCTTTTCTATTGGGCCTTGTGCAATCTATTTGTCCCGCTTGAAATTCAGAAACAGGGTTTTAATTTGCATACACAATCACTTCATCTTTCCAAAGACAAAAAGCTAAAAAACGACGCAAACGGTTGTCTGTTTCAATTTGTTTCCTTCCAAAGGTGTCATGTTGTACATCGTCTTTGCCAATGATGTCACGGCAGCAGCATTTACATGCAAAACGTTCTGTGCCAAAGGTACCGGCGAGCCGAGATTACTGGTGCGCTTCTGAGCTAAATCTCTTCCGGTTCGTTGATGATGAAATTGTTGGAAATAAGCACTGCGCTGCTGCCGGATGAAAATAACAAACAATTTTGTACATCCCTTCCGATTTGTTTTAGGCTAATTTACATTTACGGTTTTTTCTCTCGCCCGAGTGCTAATTTTGCTAGCTGCTTTACACCCTGGCATTAGGGTGGAGCACTGCGAGGATAAGCTTCGGCGCTATCGCTCGACTTCGCTACTCTCGAAAAAATCGGATACGAAAAGTTGAGGACAAAGCCATTAAATGCATCATCAACCTTTTGCGCAACTGAAATGCCTCAAAGTGGGTTTCCGGGTAACAGTTTGCGCGTAGGTTTTTCTAACAGGACTCTGGGTCTCAGAATTCCTACCTTTACCCTACATTAACAAACCGGGGGATGCCACGCTTTAAAGCAATAAAGTCAACCTATTTGAGTCCAGGCGGTCATCGAAAAAGTATGAGAAAACGCGCTTTACCGTTCTAATTTCATGTAGGCCACAGCCAAACACGTCGTCGAGGCGTGAAATTAACGAAAGTTGAAACAAATTTGTATCCCAATTTCCATACGCCAATTTGCATGGAAATACTTGGTGGATATCGTGTCGCATAAGCGAGATATTGATTTTTTCCTACCCTTCGCTTCGTTGGCCGCATATCCTCGGCGATGGAAAACACTGTACTTATGCTAACGATTGCAACGATGCTCAGCGCACTCTCATTGCTGATTCTGGCATTTGAAACACACTCAGAGCCACGGCTACCGTGTGTTGCTTCAGCCTTTTGATAACTAGTTAGGGAGGATTTTGTCTTCATCGTTTAGTGTACTTCTTTCGAGCCAGATTTGCCCGCCTGTTGCCTGCCTGCCTCCAGCAAGGTGGCCTTCGGGTGTTCATGCGGAGCAGGATTTAATTTAGGAAATTCGCAGTAAGGATTAAAATTTTATCAAAGGTTAATATGGCGACAAAGTTCCAACTTTCCTTGTGTGATAATGGCATAGGCGATGAGGTGCACGTGGTTGACAGGTTGGGTTTGAGTTCAGTTTTCCCGAATTCTGGCCCAATGTACTGCTGAACCACCAGCCGCATTTTTGGCCCCAGCATAACGTTCGTTATAATATTGTAGCCGCAGAAGTACATTCCTTCCATATGTGATCGCCTCGCACCGAACCGTAAGAGAAGCGGTGGCTCGACGTTGGGCGGGAAAAGTTTTGCTGGTTTTATTAATTTCATCGTACGTAAAATTTACTTCCCACTTTTTTGGCAGGCCAAACATATGTAGCAAGATACCGCCCATCTGGCGTACGGTACACCGGAACGGTGCTTTCCACTCGTGCGATGTGAAAGTTTAACTACTTTTAAAACGCCAACATGAAGTTCATCATGCACAAGTAACGCAAAGACAATATTGTCGACGACAAGGCGTGGATCGGGAGTACAAAACTTTCCCACAGACTATAAGCGCATTGATTGGTTGGCGCGAAGTTTGGGCGAAAATTCTTTTCACTTCCGCCTGCATGAAGTTTCCTCGGCGATTTTTATAGCTAGAGTTTTGTAAGTTTCAACATTACCCATAGCGATGCGGCTATATTGAATTATCCAGAAACCATAGAACATAAAAATAACGAAAAAAAGCTAATTTAAAATCTGATTTATGTTACTCAGGTTTAACAACATTTCAAAAATTCCAACAGTTACATAATGTTTCTGTTTCACTCATAATAGCAAAGAATAAACTTTATGATGAAAAAATTCATGGAAAACTAAATTGAATTGTTTTTGTAAGTGGAAAAAGCTCTATCTCCATAAATTGTTAGTAGTGTGTATATAAAATTGCACAACCATCTAGCAGATTTATTTACTGTTATTAGATTATTTATTTATTGTTATTAGAACCGGCAGAGCCGTATTAAGCACCACCTTAAGCTTTTGTACTTAAGTTGATGCATTTACGAGGGTTCGAGCGGACGACTTCCGTTCTGAAACCGTTTAATCGGTGCGGAGAGACGGATGATCTAGGGACGAATCACTACTAGCAGATGGCTAGTAGTTTACATATACCAAATATCACAACAAGTTTTTCAGGCCAATAACGCAAACATTACTTTATTATTGAATATTTCGTTTCGGATCGGTTTCAGATCAGGCCTTCTATACAATCATCTTAAACTCTTTCGATAAGGATAGCGGCAAACGATGTAGCGGGTTGGTCGATAAGGACGAGGTGTTTAAACAGAGACTGGCAGCCATCTGTGGCTACAAGCAACTTGCTCTTCGGCTCTAGAAAGCAAGTTACAATTTACAGTTGCTTTTGCATCAATGCATTCCAAACCACAATAGTTCTGTGTCTTCGTTACTTTAAATTAATGGTTTCCTGCAACACGTTTGTTTTTCGGATCACTGATTACGAGTTGAGTAACAGTAAATTTGACCTCATATGATATTTGGTTTACGACCAGCTCTTGTTAGGAATTTTATCTTCGTCAGTTCATCCATCGCTCGTTGTAGGTGAAACACGAATTTGTGATATTGCGTGATACCACTCCTTCCCAAAAAAAAGAAATTACCTAACAAATCATATTTCTATGGTCTGAAGTCTTTTGTAACAGTTTCTCTGGCTTAGTAGGCGTGTGTGGTGGATCGGGGAAAATTTAAGTTTCACACGCGTCCCGGACTTTAGCAATGGCCTGCGTTGATGGTTCCCAGTGAACAATTTTGAGTGCCCGAGCCCGAAATTTCACGTTCCAGCTGACGGTTCGTTCACGATCCTATACGATTTCTTTATGGGTCGCTTGCTGTGGTTCGCCAGTGGTTCGCGAAAGGGCCCAACTGAAGGAACGTGAAAAATGAACTCTCAAGCGTGCCCCTTGTCTCCTCCCTCTTTTCTATGTGTCCCCTCTTTCTTCGTATTCCCCCATTTTCTTTCTCTTCTTTCCCAACCCCAAATAAAATAGTTCGTGTATTTGGTCGGTTCCGAATCGGTATATTTTCTATCTCTTTTCTTTGGATCACTCTCACTCTCACTTTTCACTATCGGTATGATGCGGTGCGGATAATGCTTGATGACGACGCAGACACTTGTTGTTGCATGTTTTGTGTTGGAATCCCATCCATAGTTTAGTTGGACATCTGAAACGAGCAAAGTGAAAACTTTTGAACATTATTTGAACATTACTGAACACTGTCCAATAAACTTACCTTTATTATTTCTATCAGCATCATACATGATGGAACGAAAAGCACGCACTTCCACTTCACACGGGACACAAAATTGACTGGAAAATTCATCTCGGACTTAGAATTTTTTCTCGACCTCGCTGTCTCTTTTTTTCTATTCCTTTTCCTTTCCCGCATTCGTTCGTCTTCCACATGCTCGCGTTCGCTTCGCCTTTCCGCCCTTCCCTCTCCGGGTAAATGAAACCCACAAGCTCGCGTTCGGCCCGTCTCGGCTCTTCTGCCCTTCCATCTCCAAGTAATTCAAACCAACAAGCTCGCGCATGAAACTCCCTCCTCTCGTGGTTTCTTCCGCTCTTTTCCGCCGCTGCCTACGAGCGGACCCTCATGAACCGGCCCCCTTGCCCCTTCTCGGCCTCGTCGCAGGCAGCGGGGGTTCGGTTTCAGCCTTCCTCATCCCTTCCTCAGGCGGAGGGGTACCTCGGGCACTCAAAATTGTTCACTGGGTTGTATTCCGCTGGAAAGATGCCATTTGCCGGAAGAATGAACTACGCGGTAATAACAGCGCGGCCAATTCAACCTGTCAAACTGACAGTCGCGTGTCAGTGCAGGATCCGTGGTAAGCTTTTGCCCAAGTTTTGCCTCCGAACACCGGCCCCGAGTTCCGGTGGCACGATACAAAGTTGATAATTTATTTATTTCCAACATTGGTCGTTCGCGCCCGTTTCCGATATTTTCGGCTGGCGCGTGAATTACGCGGCTTCTCTGCACGTGCAGCAGTTCGTATGTTTTGGGCTGGGTATGGCCCCCGTGGGTACTGTCTTTGGCACCTGGCCGTTTCATCGTGACCGTGCTCGGAAAATGTTGGCTTTTCTGGCTGTGCTTTTTTCTAAGTCGCGCACTTCTTGCCATCATAAAAACATGAGTTGAAAGCGAATCACTGATGACGTCCCGGAACTGGCACTGTGGGCTACGAAGGACGCAACTTGCTTCTACCGTCGAAGGAATGTGTGGTGGTGGTCGTAAGTTGGCGTGCTTGAGGACGGAAAAAAATGGGAATACCTGATTTGCTGCCGGTGCCGTTTCATGTTCCCGCCGGAGCTGGCAAAAGTTTGGCCAAAGTAATTTGAATTAAACGCCGGATGCGGAAAACAGGTGAAAGATAAAACTTGTGAAAAGTCGATTTTCACGCCACAATCACCGGCCGGTACTTACACCGGTCCCTTCCCCTTTAAAGATCCGATCTGTCACACCCAGCTCGACGGAAGATCCCTTTAATGAAGGTCGAAGCGTGGAAGGTATGCTCAAAAGAAAGTACCTTCGACCTTCGCCAGTATTCGCGCATCCAAACCGGCAAGGAGTTTCCGGAACATTTTTAAAAAAGTTTTCCACTGCCACCAGCATTGATTAATAGCCCTAAATGAATCAATAGCGAAACTCGAACTCAGCGCTTCTTTGCTACTTTGCAGATTGCCCCGGTAAGGTCGGAAGCCAACAGTCATTCGCCGTCGCCTGGTGGTTTGCATTCAGTTTGAATTTAGATTCTTGGGTCTCGTCGAATTATCCCCGCCGAACCACGGTTATCTTCGGTTGGGAAGAGTCGAATCTTCGAGCTTCATTCAGCAGAATTTTCCCTTGCCTTGCCGATGCGTGTGAGTGGTGAAATATCGTCGACATATAAGGTTGGCTAAAAAGAAATCGACGTTTTTTGGATGAATTTCAAAACTATATTTAACAGGTTCCCAATGGTCCGATTTGCGTCAAATATGCACCATTTTGTTCGAAATTTTGTTGTCTTTTCAAAGGTAGGCTTATAATGTCTCTCTTGTAAAAAGATTAGTCGTTATTGGCGAAAAACTCGAGAAATCCATTTTCATAATCCTTTTTTGATCTCAGTTTTTCATCACTCAGGAAATTTTGTAATGGGCGAAAAAGGTGTCAATCGCTTAGTGCAAGGTCCGGACTATACGGTGGATGCATTAAAACTTCCCAACCAAGCTCCCGGACTTTCTAACGAGTCACTAAAGACGTGCGTCACATTTCGTTGTCCTGTTGGAACACAACACCTCTTCCGTTGGCCGATTCTGGTCGGTTCTGGTCAATCACTAACATCAAACGGTGCAGTAATTGACAGTAGGGATCTGAATTTAGTGTTTAGCTACACGGAAGCAACTCACAATAAACGATTCCTTTCAAGTCCCACCATATACCCAGTAGAACCTTCCTAGCCGTTATTTCTGGTTTGGCCACAGGTTAAGCTGCTTCACCACTCTTAGACCACGACCGATTCCACACAATATTGTCGTAAGTGACCCATTTCTTATCCCCAATACCCATCCGTTTAAGAAATGGTTCGATTTCATTCCGTTGGGCCAAAACTGTGCAGATGGCCATCATGTTTTCTTATGTAAATAGAGTGGCGCCCAAACTTCGAGCTTCTTTGTGAATCCAGCTTTGCGAAAATGGCTTTAAGCTGTTCGATGATTGATCTTTAGCTCGTGACCGATGCTCTGATTACTAACATGCACATCTACTTTGATTATTTCTGTGATTTTATCGACATTTTCGATGACGGGTCTGCCTAGGCTTTAACATCAAAAATAACTGAAACGTGTCAACGAATCCAAAATTTGACCCAGCTAGCTGTTAGAGTATCGGCGCCATGAACACCATGCGAAATTTCAGCGGCCTAGCTTGAATTTTCACCTTTATCGGACAAAAACTGTAAAATATACCGAATTTTCTCTGCGTTGACCTCCATTGTTAACACCCTGTAACTCACAAACGAATAGAACAAACAAAAAACAATGAAGGCATTTTTTGAAGTGTAAAGAATCAGCTTTAAAACGAGCCTAAACTTGAAACTGTACGATCGATACTTTACGAGATATCGATCACTAAAGGCATCTATCGTGAAAAACGTCGATTTCTTTTTAGCCAACCTGATATTTCATCTCTCTTTCTGTTCATTTAGAGAGTATGACTCAGTATCGGGGACGCAACTCGTCGTCGGTAAGGACCAAGGAGATTGTAACCAAATCTGCCGTTTTTAAAAACGCCTTTAAACTCATTTTTGGCGAATATCTTTTACATAATTTCATTTTACAACTTACATAACAGTGATTAGAGTTTCTATATTACTGGAATCGTGAGCCCTAGCCTTGACATATCGAGTTCTGGGCAACGGTACCAAGGGTTAACAAACTTTTATAAGACTGTGTGGACGAGGTTCTGGGCTTTAGTGATGCTCGTCTGCAGACGCGCGTAATGTTCGAAGTGGCAATCAATTAATACAAATTACGTATCGTATAGAAAACATGACAATTTGCTACTGCGCGGCAAATGTTCCGAGTAACCAATGAATCAAACCAGCCACAGCGTGTTAAAGTAACCTCGTGAACGGAAGTTGTAAACGGCATTGAGCGAGGCCGCTCTATCAAATCATTCGTTTCAATTATGAATGTTAAAGCGATCACTCATGGCGACCACTGACACAACCTTTCGTTCCGGTTCTCTCCGAGGAGATGTAGTACGCCAGGCGTTAGAAGATGACACCGTGAATCGTTATCACCTCCCGCCTGGTACCGGTCGGCCTGTTACCGATTGCTGAAGGATAGCCCAGTCGGGACACGAAGGATGAATACTATAAATATTAATAACTCCCGAGGTCGTTGCGAGCGTGTCAGTCTCATGTGCACACAAATAAATTCGCTCTTCCCCACCGATCGACCGTAGCATGAACGAACATAAAAACACAATGCCGAGGCACAGGACATGAGCACGGTGTCCTGCTTACGGTGGCTTCCTGTTTTGCGCGCAGGATGCCAGCAGGAGAGGCTGTTGAGATATTCGCTGATAAATTTGATTTGGATTCCGGTGTTGAGAGCATGCTGGGGAGTCCTTTTAACGAAAGGTACTTAAAAACGATCGTTTCACGTTGGTTTCGTTCATCATACCCTGTAGAACAAATGTAAGGGCAAGGTACGCATAAATGCTGTTAAGAAAAGCCAGTATCGGTTAAAATGTAAATAGTTTTGTACGTAACTCTCTATGCAGCACGATCTTATACAACTTTCGATGTTAATTTTTTAAAAGGCACGCCTGCCACTAAGGCGAAATGTCGGACACAAAGCGATTTAAATTTTTGTTTCTAGTTTAGTTTTACCGAGAATTAGTATTAGTAATATCGTAATATCGTACAACACTACGAAAATGGAAAGTTTATTAAGAAAAAAAAACAGCGTGGAAGGAAGTGATTGAACTGGCAACGAAAATGTCGTGAAAAGAAGGCAATTATGGGGTCTAACTTATTACGACGCTTAGGACGTTAACTTGTTAGGAAGTAGATAATATCGACACGAGTTTGGATGAAGAAATGAGCCAATAAATATTCCTTTGAACACGCAGATTTTTATCGCAATTTCGATACTTTCAAATGATTAACCACGGAAAAGCCATCCGAATAGTTGTAACGCCGATTGCATAACTTGTGGCGTTAAAATACATCGAAAAACGGCAAATTTGCTATTTAAAAAAAATCCGTTGATTCTTACCGAAACCATCAATGTCCGCTTGCCCAATACAAATCCCCGTTAATGGCCTGGTCAGAGAATTAACATCTTTTTTGGCAGTGGCTTTTAAAGTGTTGTAGTGCGAAAGCGAAACAATTCATACGAAATTTTCCCCTACTTCGTTGCGCTATCTCGACCACCGGTACACCCTTTTCGGACAATGCAGAACCATAAGTGCGAGGTCAGGCTGTAGACACAAATGAATACTAAATATTTATGCAAACCCCTTTGGCGTCTAATGCTCCCGAAGACACGATAACACTTCTCGGTGTGCTCCTCCGCTCTGCGTTAATCGAATGAAACAATGCTGAAAAGATATCCCCTTGTACGTTGGGCATTCGGAGCCTCATTATGCTATCGCACAATTCAGCCCCGTTTATTGGCGATAGCTTCATCGCTCTAGGTCCGGGCCCAACTTTCAACCACCGCAAACTGCTCAGTGTTGATTGCCGGGCTTGGTGGTGATTTAGTTATCGAAACAGACAGAATGGGAATGACCTGGGATTAGCTTGCAGAGGCGCAGGTCCGTGTGGGAAGCTTGAAGTACCAACGGGGATAGGTTTACGGCAAATTAGGTTAATTGCATTTGGCGTGTAGCGCGCGTAAGCGAGACCAACGTTTCTCAAGACGAATTCTCCGGGATATCGTGTGAAGATATTTTCCACTTTTGCGGTTCACCGTAAATAGTTGCCCTCTATGTCTCGTAGGATGATTAACTGCTACTATCGCCGACCGGGCGATGTACACGCAGGCTTACCGATTGAATTATATTCAAACACGTCGTCTAACCGGTTGGTCCATCCAGAACTTCGGTTTTAGCGAGCAGTACAGAGGCTGCGATAACTCTAGACAAATATAGAATCGGCTTTGCTTCGTTTACAGGATGAACGTCACAGAAGGCTTGAAGCGAGAATGGCTCACATTTTCTGCACAGTGTCTACCTTCATGACAGATTTTGTCGTTACTTGTGGGTGCTTGTGGCAATGTACTCTATGCAAATCGGAAGACGCGACTTCCATCAGGCTCCGTTTACACGTTGCCTGAGCTGCAGGCTTAAAGCGTAAGGATTAAAGCGAAAACTGAATGACTGCTCTTCTCCGGCTCACCCACCATGCCACCGGGAATCAAGATAACCTGAAAATGCTTTTAGTCTTATTGAACGGCACTAATTAATATTCTGCGGGGAAGGAGTTCAGGTAAGGCCGCGCTACAGTTCGTGTGCATTACGAACAGCGAGTTCAGCGGTTTTGGTTGTACTATTGGGCGCGTGTGTCATCTTAACTATTCATTCAAAGCCACTTCTCGGTGCTCCATTCATTGGTATGAGTTTGAATTTTGGGTTCGGGTGTCACCAGGTTTGCCTTTTCAGACATCATGGATCGTTGGCAGACACTTTACTAGATCTTATGCAAAATTGAGGTATTATTTAAAAAAACAAATGTTCGGGCATCTTAAATAAGTAGTAGCTTAGTAGTTCAGTAGCAGTAACAACCGTTAAGTTATTAAACGACTCCCTATTACTTTTTCTTGTTTGTGTACCTAAACGACACTAACAACTGTATCTTGTGATGAAAATGATGCGGGATAAAAATACTCTTAATTTGATTACTTACTTATACATGGCTCGCTCTCTAGCTGTAGTGAAAATAAGAAACAGTACGTTATTGGTCAAACACTGCTCAAAACTACTAATGAATTTTACAACTGGATACCGTTTTCTACGGGGTGAAATTCTTACTCATAGCTTCTTCGACCACCAATCTACGATCAGCATGCACAGTCTCTACTCAAAAGTTATTCTATCGCCACGCTTGGTCAAAGTCGAGTAAATGGTGCCTCAAGAGTTCCAAAATAAGCGTTTGACCTAACGGTTGATTCATCCTTTCTGTCTTCCGTAGCCTTCATACTGAAGTTAAGTGTATCCAATACTAAGGTAGTTCCGACCCAGTAGCAGTAACGGTGGGCTGACCATGGTGGCGCTTTCCAAAATGATTTCCTAATGAAGCAATTTGTATTCACATAACTTTATCTTCTGATCATAAAATGGAATAGAAATATAATGTTACAATACTATCTACCAATGGGTAACATTGGGCGTGGATTGCGGTGTCCGTGTTCGGAGCGGGTTGAAACCGTCTTCAGGATCACCGATTTCACGCTTCTACAGGCGAGGTTGTTAAATTTTCTTCCCGCTCCCAGGGTCAAACGGTCGGAATCTGGAGTTTTATTGGCACAGTAAAAAGGAGTTAAGCGGAAGTCAGCTTTGGAAGGCACGCGACAGAGGTAAAATCTACCGTGAGGAGGTTTTCCGCACCGGGCAGACGATTGTGGCAACAATGTCTTCTGATCTTTTGAAAGGCTTTGCTTTTGTTTCGGCCACTGATGGTATCTTGGTGTTAGAGATGGAGGATCGAAAACGTTGAAACATTTCGAAAACCTTTTAGAAAGTTGCATAAAACTACAGTCAACGCATATGCTCTGCTCGATTGCTACTAGCATCGCATCCATATCTGTGTGCAGGAGTTAGATTGGAGTTAAAACGTTTCGGGACAACGACTTACGTGCAACCATACTGTTCACATATTGTTTTGTTATTGTTCTTGTAAAGAAGATAACTTGACCTATAACACATGCTATAAAAGAACTCGGTGAGTCCCTTTGTAAAGATGCAACAAACCTTTATAACTATGCATCCTTTAACGTGTATGTGCAACGAACCTTGATAAAGTGGTATGTGGCATAGAAACTTATTATTTTAATTCGAAGCCTTACTTTCTGCGCTGGAACCAACAGCTAGTTTTTATTAATACGTTAAATGATTACTTTTTCCAGTTCTGCTCAAGTTTTGCATTGTTTGTAACTATATCAAACTGTTGATCGAACCGTAGCACCGTCCAAAACTTATTACAACAATCTGGACTTGTTGGATGCCACTATTGAATGTTTTATTACTGATCCAAACGACGTGAGCAAATCATTAATTACTTTACTAATATTTCGTCCATATTCAATCCGATGGAAATCTGCGCAGAACAGTTGCTGTTCACCGAGTTCAAGCATAAAACGAGGGAAAACTTTTGGTAAGATTAATGGAGTTTTTGATTGGATCGTAAATGTTTATGGTTTTCCGTTCCTGTACAAAGTTGTATGCGAAAGCCATAGTCTACGTCAAACAAGAATGCTCTTGGTTTCGGATATTTATGATTTGTTTCGGTGAAAACTGATGTTTTTTCGTGTGAGGTTCTAATCATATCGGAATTTGCGGCAATTGACAGACATCTTGAAATATGTCGGTAAGACACTCGTTGATCTTGGAATATGCTTGGTTTAATGATTGGTATTTAGTGATGATTAATTGAAGAGAAAAAAAGGCAACAGAAACGAAATGTAACGCAGTAGCCATTGAGGTGCCAGATAAGTGAGTCCGTCGCTATAAGGAATGAGCCCATTTTTGATACCTCGATTTAATGGACATAATTACCGATCATCGTATCGGGTCCTTGTTTGTAGCTTTCGTAAAATATCTGATTGAGATGATGCAGTGCGGCTATGGAGATGCGGCGACGTGTTATTGATTGCGTGCTATTAATGGACAGCCCATCAGGGAAAATGGCCCCAGGTGTGACAAGTACTTTGCACACTTCTCGTTGTTAACAAATAGCGACCATCACGATTAGAAAAGGCCGACAAGATCTTATGAATGGAAGTGGCCGAAGTGTGCAGCATCTCGGTGGTGTATTTTATTGCTGTCTATTTTTATTGGCATCATTATTTGCCATGCCTGCAGGACACCTAATGGTTTGTCCTGGATACACTCATTTACCGACCGTCAATGGATCGACAATCCGCCTGTCAATAAAGGACACAATCTGTTCCAAATACAGCTCCCATTCCTGTTCGGTTTCTGCCACCGTATAGATTAGGAAATTTATAATGTTTTTACGACAACTCTCACGTTCTTGTTGAATACAGCACCCAACCATCGGGCACCGTCGTAATGGGTGTTGCTTGGAATTTTCGGTGCGGGCCATCGATCTACTTGTGACCGGGCGAACAAACTGAAACATCCCATTGGGCAGTGATATCTTTAAATTGATTACAAATTGTTACTGAAATCAAATTAAGGTTCAGGCGGTCCAACGAGGATTTACAGTGGAATGTGTGCGGTGTGCTATACGATAGTGTTCTTTTCTGCTTCGTCCCTAATTGGATCAGTCGATTTCGGGTGTTCTGCAACAATAGAATGAGGGCCAACAGATGTTTATGAATGTCCAAATTCCCGAATTACTGGACCACGTGATACCACTATCGTGTAAAAGTTTCCTTTAATCACCGAAAGTCAAAATCGTTGGGCCTCTGTTGAACCTTCTCCGGTCAAGAAAACCTTCATCCGTCAAGAAAGTCGCACCTTTGCCCTGAGAAGATTCAAATTGTTCCCGTTGTTCTTCGGCTCCTCGTTGTCGTTTCGGTTCAAACCTTCCGGAACCTCACTCTTCGGGATCGATCCCACACTTCTTTGGTAAGTCGATTGCTGCTGTCGGTCAAGCGGAAGACGGTCTTAGTTCCTGTGTCCTGTGACCAAATACCCCAGAAGAACGGCCTCAAACCGAATGAATGGCATAATCAGGCAGGAGGTCAGCTAGAGTATACGGGCTGTCGTACGCATCAGCAGCTTCCAATATCCGTCATAAGAAGGGTCAGCAGAAACTACTTCCAATAATTCTTAAATTTATGTCCCACCCTCGACCCATGGTTGGGCTTTCGCTCCTTTCGTTTCTTCGTTTACGCCATGTTTGGGGTCATATTCGCACACCAACTCCCCGAAATCTGCTAACAACTTTCAGCCCATCACTCTGATAAACAACAATGAAAAGTGAAATGTCACTAAACATTTCGGCCAACAATCGAGGAGCTTCTCGGGCCATGGTCAAATGTAAACCAGAAAGCTGAACCCCGTTCCCAGTCGTTGACCATTTACAAAATGTTCCAACCCCATGCCACGGTTCCGTGGTTTCCATCTTTCCGAAATGATCCAATGGGTAAACTATGCTTCGATACTTTTACTGTTCCCGTTCTAAATTCAGGAACATTAAAAAGGGCTGAATAGGGCAGCAGTTTAGGCGTATAAAGGCTTTAGGGAGGGTTGACTTGTAGGTGGGAGGGTCTTCTTGGAAATGTTGGAATAGATTTTCCATAACAATATAGGATTTCATACAGGACTTCCATCGGTAATGGCTGAAAATGCTTAACGAAAAGTGTGATAACATTTTTCTGGAAAAGGAAGCGAAAATTGGACAAATCTGAAGTGCAGAAAGGTTCTGAAGTTCAAAAAGGTTCTAGAAAGTTCAAAAAGACAAAAATGCACACATCGGTTACTGGGTGGCATTAAGACGATAATTTAAGACTCACGTATTAATATCTTACGTCTCGCTAGTACAGATGTATGGAAGGCATACGAATTAGAGACTCTTGCGTTATCTTTTCTACACCATAAGTTTCTGAAGGTTACGAATGGAAATACTTTCTTTACATTAAATGGAGTATTAGAGTTTAAACACTGGCGACACAAAAACAAATCAATATTCAAAATATTGTAGTACACTATCTACTAGTCGAGTAAAATGAGCCTAACCGATTTTTACTGAAGCCATCTACGATCATCAAAGACACTGGCAGAGTTCGGTTTTGCCAAAGTTTTCGCGACCTATGGCCCCACGGGCAACCACCCCGGGCAGAATTATACTTCATCTCAAAGCGCCACCGTTGTGGCTGAATGTTCACAATAATTTGAAAACATCAAACGCAATCGCCCGAATGGTTGATTCCTTTCCATACCATGAATAAGTGATCAAGTCTTCAACAATTTAATTCATTTTGCAAAGACGTTAAACTTCAAACGGACCATTCCGTCGCTTTATTTCGCATGTCGGGTCCTGAGGTTATAATTTGGCAAATACACACAGTTTCGGTCGGGCTCTCTGGATGGTCCGGATCGGCCAGAGGCGAAAGGATATGGCGACCAGAGCATAGTAACGTACGGTCCGAGACATACTTTCAACCATGGGTTACGAGAGTGGAATTCCCTCGGGATATTTTGTCACTATCAAAACGGTGGAATGATATTCTTACTCGCTTCGGACGTTCATCAGTATAATCAATACTTCTCATATTCGTACTCATAGACTCCACCATTTTTTATGTCCAAAAGTGGTAAATGGTCAGAACGAACGCAAGGGATGTTGATGATAAATAAAAAATGAAAACGTGTCTTATGAGTTTAGTTTTGTAATCTACTAATAGAGTACTGCTATTATGTTAGATAAAGTTGATGGATAAGAAATTGTTTTCTTACTTTTTCTAGGCCAATTGAATGATGCAAACGCATTTAATGAAAAATAAGCTTTTCAATTCTCCTTTGTTTTACTATTCCCCTCAATGCGGGAAAAAATCCCCCCCAAAACAGAACGTAAACGTTCTTCTATCACTTGCATTACTGCGAGTGTTGCTCGATTTTGGTCGATAGAACCCGGCAATCCTTCCAATAAATATTTGTGTGTGCTTATCAGGTTGATTATGCGACGTACGATTCGTGAATTTGTTATGCGATGCTTTGCCACAGTTTTAGCCTTGGGCCAGTTGGAATGCGTATGCGTGCGTTGGTTTGCACTAGTGGCTTTCGGGCTGAAACACGAGCGGATTGGTGTTGGGGAGGAAAATGTCGAATTGCTCATACGCTCGCCAACTTCACAAATTCCTTGCCAAGCATACACGTATCCAGGCAGAGGTAGGAAAAGCATTATACCCTCCAGCCACTGCTGCAGCCTTCGCTTCCGTAGGAAGCAGCATTTCACGCACGTTTGTTGCATGTCACGAATGAGTCCATGAAGCAGGAAGCGGGCGGAATGGGATGTTGAAGTGGGTCGGTTCGGGTATACCCAATAACCGGAACGATGTCGCTTTCCGAAGCCCTTGGGCGATTTCTCTAATGAATACAACAGATAACCAGGTACGCCAGGTTGCTGGGTCTGGGAGGCTGGGCTTATCATTCCGGCCTCCGGGCCGACAGGCTCATGATGGGCAGGTTGGTTGGGTTCCGTCCGTCATGATTCGTGTGTGTGTGTGTGTGTGGAAGTTCGCCACCGGAATCGCCAGCAAGACGCCAGGAACAGCTTCATAAACGCACGTATCGACACCGGGCCAGAATTGTGGCGCAAAATGTGAATTGGCGATTATCCCATTGCCATTCGGATGTGGGCCATGTGTTACATAAATTATGGTTTGTTTACGATTCGAATCCCAATTTCATGATTTTCAATCATCCGACGAGTGGGTAGGCTTCCTTTTCAATAAAAAAAGGGAGACTGCGTGGTGACTTCACCCAAAGTTCCGGGGTTCCGACTATACCACCGCCTAAGTAGGGATGACGAGTGAGTGATTATTAATGATCAAGTCAATAACGGATCCAGTCCACCCGTAAGTTCATTCTGCGTAACTAGCTTAAGGTTTTAAACGCTGATCATGACATTTTCAATACTGTAACGTAAAATGCAATAGCAAACATTACATTTTTGTCTATAAGTCCATCGCATTTGAACATAATGAACTGGTTTTACTGGTGCGACTTTTTTTTAATATGCTAAGCTATTGAAAGCTAGTAAATATCTGCAGTGATTAGCAAGTTTCTTAGTGACTACAACTTGATCAACATACATACATATTTTCGGCATCGAAGCATATATTTATATCGATCAGCTCTGATTTAAGCCTCGGGACTGGCGAGTTCATTTTTGTGTTAAAGTCCGAATACCGGTTTATAGGACCAGCAGTGTATACGTTGCATGATATGCTTGAATGTTCGCCTTGTTGGAATTACACCATAAAACGGCAACTCTTTTCCTCGTTACACGGACGAGTGTCATAGGCATCATCATATTGTTTATGCACACGGTTGCGCCAGAAATAAACCGTCATGTGGCGTAACAAACATCCGGAAATGGCCGTCAAAAAACCCGGGGGGCGGACAAGGTAACCCGGCATCATTCGTAGCGTTTTACGATGCCATCCTGCCTGCTGGGAATGGGATATTTCAGTTTAGGCTAACTGGTCCCTGATCAGGGAGCGGTTCGCCATATCTTTTCGATAACGTTTTGGGAAATAAAATAAACTACCAACTGTGGCCGCAAAAGAGCCGCATGTGAGCTGTTCGGTAAAAATGGCGATACAGGGAAAAAACGGGAACGGAAATCGAATGAAACGAAGCACACGGAACGGTGGCACCCGGATGAGTCCCTGGAGCACACATATTTGAAGTACCGTAAATTTAATCCATTGCTGAGTTTGATATTCGCTGATCGTAATGATGGGTCGTATAAAATGTGCTACGCTGGACCGCTCTAACCGCTATCTGTCCCCGTAGTTCCCGGCCGACCGACCGACCGAGGGCCAACCGATGGCCCCGGTGGGAGGCGAGCGGATTTTTGCGGCGCTCAAAAGGATGTCAGAAGTGTCGATCTATCCCGTGCCGCTCGTTGCCATGGCAGGGTAGCCATGGGTTACAACCGGGGTCGACCAGCAGGCAGCAGGCTAGGAATGAGATAGGGATGTTACACTTTTTCTGCTTATTTTTATCCTCAGCACCCTTTCGTGAGCAACAGAACTATGTGTGGTTCATGGCACTTATCAGCTACGTCAGGATTCGGTTTCACGAAATGGGATTACTGTGGCCAGCTCGCCGTTGAGAACACCAGCGCTGGGACCGCTTGCCCCGCCAGTCCGTCAACTTCGGTGTGCCAGCGTGCTTCATAAAGCAGTGTTTTATCTGAAACACTCGATCCAAAAGCCATTTAGCCATCCTGGCTGGCCGGCAATGAATGAACAAGCCCCGGTTTGGCTCCGATCGCCAAGGATGCCATCGGGGAGTGTGACCGTTGATGACCACCGGCATCAGTGCTACGGCCATTTGATCGATGGCGCAGAGCAGGCAGGGACCGCAACGCCATGGCAACCGTGCATATCTTCGAATCCATTCCGATCAGACGGTAATTTTCCCTGGCGTAACTTACACTTTCTTCTTCGCCAGCGCCACGGTTCCGGCTAGTAGTTGGTTTCCGATAGCTGTACACTCTAGTGCGGTGTTTTCCCGAACGAAGCACCAACTTTTATTAAATAAATCGTCCAACATTAAGATAAACAATCGGTCGTTGCCTCACAACATGCTGAAGCACGTGCAAAGGGAACCTTATTACCGGGGCCGGGCACAAGGATGTGGTGCGATGATGGGGCGGTCATATCAGAGCACAGAAATGCTCGTCTGTGTGCGTACTTAAAGCGAGCCTGCAAAGGAAGCAACATCCCGCCTGTCCGCTGTCCGGGTTCTTTCCTGATAGTGCATCTGTATGGGAATGTTGTAAAGAGTGTTTGTTGGAATAGGACTTGACACATCGCATCCGGCGCGTGAAACTGAAGTACTACCGAAATGAGATCATCTGATGCCGGGAGTCGTTCATTGAACGAACGTCTTGGGTACCGTTAAAAATTATAAAAAAATCCACAAGTGGCTTTAATTTGAATATTTTTTTAATTGGAACGAGTTTGAATAATTGTGCTTCAGTTTGAATATTTTCATTTATGCAATGCAACTTTTTAAGGATTTATTTATGATGTGTCAGCGGCTTATTCTTGGTTCACTTGGGATCCAAGCTAAGATTACTAGGCTGTGTATAAAGTTTTGCGGGTCGATACCAGAGGGCGCTGCTACGGGTCTAAATTTTTTTTTGCTATATTGGTACACTCTTCATATGAACGTATGTAAAGTTTCATTTCAATCGGCCACTTATTTTTTTTTACAAGCCATTTAGTATCGACAGTATTTTTGTCACGTCACAGTATGTTTTACAGCTGCTAAGACGTCATCATTTGATGAAAACCGCTTTCCGCCGATAATTTTTTAGGTGTGAATGGTGTAATTTTTTAGGTGGATGTCGCTAGGGGCCAAATCTGGTGAATAGGGTGGATACTCAAACAATTCGAACTTTATTTCGTGGATTTTTGCCATTTTCAAAATGTTCTTATGGCACGGTGCATTGCCCTGATGAAAGACGATGTTTTTCTTCTGCAAACCGGGTCGTTTTCAACAAATTTTCACTTTCAGTAGGTCTTAAATGTTACAAAAATAATCAAAATTTATTGTTTTATCAATTTGCAAGTAATCCGCTAGCAAAACTCCATTCGCATCCCACAAAACTGATGCTAACATCGTTTTGGGCAATTTCTAGACGAACTCGTTTCGGAACTGAAGAAAAAGGTTCATACCACTCCTTAACCTCTTGTTTTGATTCAGGATCATTATGATAGACCTAAGTCTCATCCACAGTGATGATTCTATGCACAAAATCCACTTTATCCTATCGAAAACGCTTTAAATGTTCTCAAGAAAGATGCATTCGAATGCGTTTGTAGCAAATGCGGCACCCATGTTGCAAACAGCTTTCTGAAACCCAATACTTCAGTCACAATATTGGTTATACTGTTCAATGAGTTGGCTAGGTCTTGTACTTATTTTCTATCAGTGATTGGACGATTTTTGAAAACAATATCCTGTATTTTTTTACGATTTCCGATGTTGTGTCTGTTTTTTGACGTTTTTGACATGGATCGTCTTAAAGGCTATACGACCATGTTTAAACTCAGAAAACCCCCTTTTAACACCACAATTAAAGGTGAAGAGTCCATATACACTTTCAACCTTCGTTCATAATTTTCCTTTGCCTTTAAACCTTTCAAATATAGAAATTGAATCACTTCACGATACTTGATTTTTTCCATTGCAAAAAATACTGTAACACGTCGATACTAAATGGCTTGTAAAAAAAAAATTAAGCGACCGATTGAAATGAAACTTCACATACGATCATATGAAGAGTGTACCAATATCACAAAAAAAAATCAGGCCCGTAGCAGCGCCCTTTGGTATCGACCCGCAAAACTTAATGAACACCCTAGTAAACACCACAAAGCTCGAGCAATCTCAAGTTTTTGGCTAGCGTTATTCCAGGAGTCTCAACATCAAGCATAATTTTCTTATTGACTGATGATTGATGGTTTTTTTAATACGCACAATGACTGTTGATGGTTATAAATAGTGATTGCTTGATAAGAGAAAGGCAAGCATCTACCGAGAATGTGGTTTAACGAACTGTGCCATTGTACATATGGTATCTAACGATGGTGATCTAGTCGGATATCAGCAAAAAGGAGAGTTTCCAATGAAAGAATTTCCAATGGAGAGTTTCCGTGTTGGACAGATCGGAAGCGAAGCATTAATTATCGAGAGGTTCTGCCCGCGATTGCATGCACAATCGCTCACTGTCGGTATTCGCTTGCCAAATCATCTCGAAAGAGTTAAAGCGCTGCTCGAAATGAGGATTAGGCGAAACTTGTGTTTCTATGTTGCCAGCAATGGTCATTGTGTTGACACCGCTACCGACGGCCAGCTATTTGCCACATCAATGGAATTATCGCTGTTTGTCGATGTCCTGAGGCGAGCGATTCGCTCGAGCTGATAGCCTGGCGTGGCATAGATTTTCCCGGGTCAGCTACGGAGAAAAAGATACCTTATCAGCAGGTTGGTGAAGGATTAGAGTGTCCCGGAAAAGCCTGTCTGTGCGAGCGCAGGAAACCGGGAGACACCATGGGGAACTCCCCATGCTCGAGCCGAACAGCTTCGATTCGATTGTTTAACTTGGTGAAACTGATGTTGATCTCGAGAGCTCTTAAGCCACGGCTTAGTCGATGAAGTGAAGATTGCACTGGTCGCAACGCATGTCCATCGGAGCGTGTGATCGAAAAAGTAAGGCCGGTTGGGGCAACGGTTCGACGTCGGATTTTGTCGAGTGGGACTGTGGGAGATTGATGGAATGGTTCCTGTCGATTTGCAAATCGGTGCCGCCGGACACACCGAAAGTGTCCGCACGCACCGGGTGCTGACCAACGAAATCCGAAGAGTGCATGCTTTTCGAACTGGGATTTTATCAGGTACCAAGAAGCTTGTCGTTTAGGCGTTGATGAGTGTGCCCGTTTTTGAGCCTTATTTGTGTACAGCACTCGATTGATCCAACCGAAATGGTTCGCAAGGTTTCGGTTCGCAATCTATAACAACATCAGTGCTGCGGAAGCAACACAGTTTCTCGCTGACATGCTGTTTGTTTCGACGTAGAACATGTTTCAGAGCACCTTTTATTTATTTAGTGATACCGAAAACGGAATATCCTTTAATCCTGTCTGTATTGAGTTTACTTTTTAGCATACCGTACACATCCTGTCGTTCAAAAGTTGAAATACTGTGGGTCAAAAACATCAGATCGATGTTACGGATAAGTCAAATACCATTCATGTTCAACATGGCTGACTCGGAAGTACGTAATGAAATGAATCTTACATAATGCCTCCGATTTTATACTAGGACCAAGAGGACAAGCGCGAGAACGGTTCACCCAACGGGCTCGTAGCAATTTTAATAATCATTCGATGGAAGGAAAGCATACTTTATGCCCGCTTTATCTAGCCGTTCCTTGGAATTCATAAATCTGTTAGAGAGTGTATTCATACCCCACTCAGCCGTGAAGAGCAGCAGTGTGTCAGTATTGTGCGGACGAAGAAAATTCATTTCAATATTTTAAGTGACAATTTCCCCGCTTTCGTACTGGTGGTTGAGCCTATTGTGGTTCGAGGGCATCGTCGGCAAGGATCGGAGCTTCACCATTATTTGCAGAAAAGTGTTGACAGCTACGGGTTCTTTGCTGCAGAACACTTGAGCACAACCAACCCTTGGGAAAACGTTCCACGTTTTTTCATGCAAAACTTTTTCTGTTTTTTTTTATCAGATCTCGCTGATGGTGCTTCAGTTGCAGTCATGTTGGGGGTACACACGGGCGCATAGTCGTCTTTTTCGAAAATATTCCTTTGCACCATTGACGGACTGGTACGGGAAATGAAAGAAAATCAACCACATTTCGCTGCTCACTGTAAACTCGTGCTCGCTTCGTTTCCATGCGTCAAAAGTGTCTACCGGTCGACGACAGACGGCAGGAAATTGTTTGCAGAATAGTGTTTCAGCGTGAAGGGCGTTTTTTTTATCTTTATTCAGAGCGGCAAGAAAACTTCAGCAAAAATCTCTGCCTCCGTTGAGAGGTAATGGTCGTGCATAATTTAACGTCCAAACGCTTAGGTGCTCTAGCATGATCCAGCCCTATTTCCGACACTGTGCGCTCGAGACAGAGGACGCAGAATGTAGAAGAACAAACTGTATTCCATTTCGGGGTTCCAGTTAACTTGCGGGGGGGATCGGTCGTGTTTCGTCGATTGCATCAAGGTGTCGCCACAGGCTGAGACGCTGTACTTCTAGTGTACGAGTGAATTTTGGGTTGCCACGCAAAAGGATTTCATTGACATGCCGGTTCGCCTTGGAAGATGATTTTTTTTATGACACGAAAAAACATCTTTGTTTCCGCATCGGATGTTTACGTTTTTGGGCCGAAAGTCAGTAGAGAGCGAAGGGAAGGCAAGTCTATGGGAAATGACCACACCGACCACCGTGAAAGGCGTTCAAATCAAGGATTATTTGAAAAGTAAAGTAAATTGCATGAAATGTTGCAACAGTTATCAGTTTTATGTTTTTGAAACAACTGATAAGTGTTTAATAAGTAACCTACATATCATTATCAGACTTTTTGATTATAAAAAAAAAATCATTGTACGTAATGGCTGGAATGGATTTCGGATCAGCAGGATGTCTGCTGCTTTGAGAAGACTTGGGCGGCAAGACCTGTTAGTAACATCCTCATTGCCACCTTCCTGTCACCTTAAACGAGTGGTTCCGAAAGTTCCCAAGAATGCCTGCCAGGTTGTTTGTTCCGGATTACGGGCGTTCGATGGCGAATCTCGCTGCGGGTGCCATTCGCTGTGAATAACATTCTTTCTGCCGACCCTTCACGGCGGTACGCGTAAACGGTGTTCAATGTATATATATACATGCTTTGTAGCTCGCTCGAGGGGTCGAGCGCCCTCGTGAGTCGTGAATTTGTCGTGAAGTCAAGGATTAAAATATTCAACAAGCAGAAGCAACAACCCTACGCCGTAGCGTCGTTCTAGGACCACGCAAACCGGGTCCTTGGCGCTCGAGTGGAAATTGTGCGCATTCCGGAAGAAATGGATTGTTCCTGATACGGAAAACCTGGGCACGGGTTTCCCGGACACTTTTTCCACGGCCCCACCAAACGCCTGGAGGGCCATCGCCGAAGGGGGTGGGAGGGTTTGCAGAAAATCGTTGGGATCAATGAACTGAGCGTGGTAAATGAGGCGCACAACATGGGAAAGTCGTGGTGCGTCAGCAGCTACAGCATCGATGGCTCCGCTCGCAAACTGCGTCTAATGACGCAAGGCTGCGTCTCACCTTCCTGTGCAAATGGTGCTCCTTGTTAATCTTGGAAACTACAGCAAATCCTTTTCATGGAATTACACAGCTTAACGCAGACGCACCGTTACTTACTTGTGACAATGTCACCACGGGCTTGCACTCGGGATTACGCATTGAAAAAGTAATGTGTGCCTATACGCTAATGGTTCATAGAAAGAATTGTGGTTTTAATGTTTTTCCTCCTATTAATTAAAAATAATAAAATTTGATCCTACTTAAATAATGTAATGGCTTTCCCAGGACTTGGTTTTGGGTAATTTTTTGCTTGGCACATTTGACTAGGATTTCACATAGCTTTCCCATCATCATGGGAACTGTCGCAATTTTTAATTCCTCGCGGATACCACCACGTCGTTGGAGACCGCCACGATATCATCTCGATCCCATGCTCCATTCTGGTCTATTCGAAGGGAGAAAAACGCGTACATAATGATACTCATAGTCGCTGTACTGAAGTCTGATCTCATTTTCTATTCTTCAATTAATCTCCCTCTAACGGAGCATTTTTTGATGTGCATTTTCTAATAAAACCATACATCACACGGCGGACGGCAGTTTTCTCTTCTTCATTTAAGCACCGTGCATTATGCGCTACGGAGATGGACAAAGTGTACCGTTGGAGTGGTACCCTCGAGTTTGAAAGGAACCCCACAAGGGGGGGGTGGTGGGATGGGGCCAATGATGTCGGTGGCGGTGAGGTTCTTGCGGTGTGCGTCGCGCTTGCCTTTGATGCGCGCGCGCGTGATGTGGCGGAAGGCAGAAAAACCCACGGCCGCAAAAATTATATGCTCCCCGAATGGTGTACCGTTTGCAGATGGACTCTTGTTTACGTGATTGGACTGCCGTCGTGGGGTTGGGTTCCTTCGGGGATCTGGGCTCGGGCCCCCACCGACCCCCACCGGGACAACCACCATCAGCATCATTATCATCAGCCGCATGCAGCTGGCAGCGGCGGTGCATCTGTTTTGTGTGGCTGACGCAGTTTGTCATTATCCAGCACTAATTTAATTGTAGATTAATGCTTCAATTTGATATTAATGAGGTTAGATGGAGAGTGTACGGAGAGCCATAATTTATGATCGGCATCGACGTCGAGATCGTGTGGTTCGCCGGCGGACGGTGCACCGTTGCGACGTTCGCGGCTTTGGTTTGGTTTCTAGCTGTGGAGGCAGAGGGCCCCGGCAGAGAAACGTAGAAGTGACTTCTAATGAAGCTGTCCGGCACGACTGCTGATAATTTATGATACATGAGATTAAACCTCCAGCACGTCAGCCTAGGACCGACTGACCGACCGACGTCCAGTGCGGAACCGGTGGTCCAACGAAACGGAAGCACCTGGATAGCGGAACGTTATTAATCGACGTGGAGAGATTGGCAAACGCTATCGTGGGAATTCTGGTGGTGTCCCCTGCCGCGTTTAGCCGCCCGGCCCGGTACGCATGATGGGATGTCTTGTGCCCCTAATGGACACTTTGTTTCTCAGATCGTGGCTCCGTTTCCAACGCCAACATTTGGTCTTCATTTTCGGGGGAGGTGACTGTCATCGGTCATCAGGAAGGATATTTGTCGACGTATGAATTTTAGACCTATGGTTTGGAATCTTGAACCAGAACCGGAACCGGATGGAGCTGTTTTGCAAACTTCCACTAAGCAACCAACAATAGTGAAAATAACGGACTTTATTTGTACTTTTTACTTACTGAGCATTAAAATTAGAATAAAGTTTACAGCGTTTAATTCCAATTCGATGCACTTCCAGGTATCCAGCTTAAGCGTCACTGAGTTAATTCTTTGGCCGTAAATAATAACTCGAAATTGCTTTCCCTTTAATTTACCATGCCTGTCGTATTTATCATACTTAAGCAAATATTTATGGAACCCGGTATCGGGAGCAGAGCGTGCGAAGAAGAAACCAGAACCAATTGGTACCAGGGTCCAGGCTGTCCGGTGAGTGTTTTGTAATTTTTCCATCCTCGGCTTTGGGTTTCGCGTTTGCACGCCCGAAATTTCTCGCGCTACAATAAATTACTGGAACAAGAAAGGATGAATAGCGACTTCAGATGGTTGCATGTTTTATTTATGGTCCGAACGAACTTCAGTCAGCCAGTACGGCAGCCGACTACAAGGAAGAATGCGAAAACAATCCCCGAAACATATGTGATTCCTTGGCTCGGACTCTTCCGGAACGCTTTCCACGAAGGGGGTTCCACGGACCCATCTGGCCAGCGTGAGACGGTGGAATGTGGCCGACGTATTTTCAATCCCGCTCCGGGCGACAGAAACAGCGATTTGAGACCAGAAATCGGCAATAATACTATCATCAACGAAATTTGATTAAGCAAACGCACCAGTCTCATTAATTACGTTCAGCGAGGCAGAGGAAATAAATGGGATTTCTTTCTCCGGGGCACCGGGGTTTTGGGAACCGGGAATTGGGTCGATACGGTGTGTTGCTGCGTTAGTTTCCCCGGATTCCTGGTCGACGGTAACGGCCGGCAAATTATATGACATTTTTACGACTGAAAGGCTGATCCGGACCCCTGATCGGCCACTGCAGGATATTCATGCGTCGGATGAATGAATTACTATACGGCACGTGGTGTCGGTGGTGATGGTTGACTTGTATTTTTGATACCCAACGAGCGGAACCCTGTGGAGGTGAATCAGGCAGCCATTGAATGCGGTTTTCGTAATGAGCGAACTCTGATTGACGTCTAACAGGACTTTAGGTGGTTTTAACTGTTATTGAAGGGTTATGCTTAGATTGACATAGTTAGGGACATGAATACGCATATGCTCGAAAAAAGCCTTAAATGATTCGAAAAACGAATCAATTTTATAATTAAATTTTTTATATCCATCTAACAAAGAAATGAACTCACAAAGAACGTCACATTAATCGTATGTATAATAAAATGAGTTTCAATTAAGGTTTATACATATTTAAAAAATTGAGCAAAATTTACTAAAATCAAACAATATGTCTTTAAAAAATATTTAATTATATCTTTGATAGTACTTTAAGAACTATTTTCGGCAAGACGAAGTCGTCACGGTTGATAGTCACACTTTGCCCCGTATTATTATTTTTCATGTTATCGCCCCTTCAGCACGTTCATCTCTTCTGTTTACGTTCACAGGAAAATGATTTTCTTCTTCTCAACCCTCGAAATCTGTACATTTCGAGCTGCGTCGTCTAGGAAATTTCATCTTTTCTGCTTCATAGACGTCATAAGGGTGTGCGAACGGCGCGGATAAGAGGGCGACCGGAAAGTGCGTAGTGCAACAATCGAATGGAAGCAAGTAGTCGAACGTTCGTATTTCCTTTTCTCTATGTTCTGTATACTCGCCCCTGTGGATTCCTTCAATAAGGGTCGATAATACCGCCCTTGTGTTTGCTTAGCGGACAAAACTCGTTTCCTGGCGGAGGACAAGATTCTTCGCTAGGTGATTGTCATCATCTTGCGAAGATGGGATGTTGGGATTCTGGTTCCTCTTTGCCTGACTTTGTTCAATCAAACCATTCAAAAGCATCCAATTCGCCGTGGTGTTTTCTTGAAGTTTTAATTTTGAAATTCTCTACTGTTTGTTCTTTTATTGTTTTTTTATTTAGATTCTTATCGTTCGTTCTCTGTACTGTTTTACTATGTTTAACTTAATGGCGCACGTTGTTACGAAAAAGGATTGCATTGTCTTCGTGTTTTTGTGCATTTTAACTATTTCTTTTAATCTTAGAAGAACGGACCGGGCTATATTTATATTATAACTATTGTACGTTTTTTTAATATCTTACAAGGTGCAATTCAAAAATTCCAGGACTTTTATTAAAAAACGAAAACCATTGATTTTTTTTGAAAAATTTTATTGGTCGGCTTCAAAATAATCCCCTTCGGATTGAATACAGCGATTTGCACGTTCAAGAAGATTATCGAATGATTTTTTTAGGCCATCTTTTGGTACAGCGTTGAGAATGGTGGTCGCCGCCTTTTGAATGGCATCAACGTCAATATAGCGTTTTCCTTTCATGGCCAAATGAAGTTTTCCGAACAAATAAAAGTCGCACGGTGCCATGTCAGGCGAATAAGGTGAATGATTGATGCTTAAAATGCGATTTTTGGTCAAAAAATCTGTCGTGAGTGTCGAACGGTGAGCTGGTGCATTATCATGCAATAATCGCCAGCTTCCTTCTTCGCGATATTCTGGCCGAATTCGTCGAATGCGTGATACCAAACGCTTCAAAACACTTACATAAAACACAGCGTTAACTGTTTGGCCTGTTGGAACGAATTCTTTATGAATAATACCCTTGGAATCGTAAAAACAAATCAACATTGACTTGATTTTTGACTTTTCTTGGCGCGATTTTTTCGGATTTGGCTCGTCTGGATGCTTCCATTCGCTGCTTTGTCGCTTGGTTTCGGGATCATATTGAAAACACCATGTCTCATCACCAGTCACGATCGAATACAAAAAGTGTCGGTCCTTTTTGGCCTCTTTAATGATGTCTTTTGAATGTTGAATTCTGAGGTCTTTTTCGTGTTGTTTCAATGTGTGCGGAACAAATCGAGCACAAACCTTTCGGTAGCCCAAATTTTCTGTCAAAATACGAAAAATCGATGCTGCAGATATTCCCAATTCTGATTCCATGTATTTAAGCGATGATTTCGGCTCTTTTTTGATGAATTCACGCACAATTTCCGTGTTTTCTTCGTTCACAATATCTCTTGGCCGCCCCGACCGTTCGTCGTCTTCCAAGTCCTCCCGTCCCTCTTGAAAACGTTTAAACCACTCGTGAATACGGCTACGAGATAGACAATCATCACCATAAACATGTTTCATCATTTGATGAGTTTCGGTAAAAGTTTTACCAAGTTTAACACAAAACTTAATATTGGCTCTTTGTTCAATGCTCATTTTTCGACCGACACAATAAATGTACTGTCACATTTGGCGCGATATCTCAGCTTGTATACATCCAAATGTCATAAAAATTTGACAGAACATTACTAATGGATAGACAAACAACCGATACAAATTTCAAAGAGATGGCGCTACTAGAAGATGGGAAATTATAAAAGTCCTGGAATTTTTGAATTGCACCTTGTAAAGTGTTAACGGCTTATTAAGGACCTCTAGACCAACGTTGGTTTCAGAAATGTTGCCACTTGTGGCACTCTACCGTTTGTGAGCAAAAATTAGTGCCCAAAAATCATTAAATGCTCCGTATACCATTCTAGAGAGTTGTGTGAAGAAATTTACATATTAAATGTTGGGGAAATGTTTGAATTGGAAAAGTTTCGGCCGAAAGTTTTATTATTATTCCCGGCCTATTCTCAGTTTTATGCCTGACAAGAAATCGTCGGTTATTTGCCATGTTTATGGTCGGTTGACGGGGAAGAAGTATATTGGTTTGTTTTGCATGTTGTGGATGCACCATCGTTCATACAATTCTTGCATTCCATCATTACAATGGCTAAAAATGTCCAACGTCTTTGTGACGGTTTCCCCATTGCGATTTGGCTCACAATTCAACGATTGTTGTCGTGTTTACTTCAAATTTAAAGGTTATGTTTATGGAGATTTCATTTCCCGTCACGAACGGTCAGCAAGATATTTCCAGAATGTGCATAGGCTGGGCTGTTTTACTACCCTAGGCGTGATTTTATGTAGGAAAAAAATCCCCGGGGAAGAGCTATTTGGATAAGTGGTGCTTAAACATAATGCAAATGTCTGTTTTTAGAGAGCTGGTGGCGAAATACGTGTGAGATTGGATACTATCGATATGAGCGCTTGGGTTTCGGGCTATGGATAGGCTGAACTGTCGCTTCGAGTGTTGAAGGTCTTGCAAAATCGGAAAACTAGCAAATCTCGCATAAAAGCATTATAAGGCCCAGCTGAAGATGCTTTGCTGGATAAAGTCACCAGTGGAGCTGATTGCGAAACATGGTTTAATAGTACAGTCACCAACATTTATCCTAGAAATTTTCGAATGAGTAATCTCTTTGTGACCCAAATATAACTTCATAGTCACAGACGTTATGTTTTATATGTGTCATAAGAAGATAGAGTAAAATAAATGACCTTTACTAAAACGCTGTTTACTGATCACTGAATCCTTAAAACTTTGTAGCATTTATGAGAGTTTGAAAATTCTAACAATAATGCAATTGAAAAGTGTGGCTGTGAAAATTGTTTTTCTTCATATTGTTGATTGACTATTCTAAACATTTTCAAAATGTTATTTTGAATAACAATCAAGTTTAAAAAAAAAGGTCTGCTTAATTTCTACATTCAAACAAATAAAGCGGTTTTCAAGATGTTAGATACCTTTTTCATAAAAATTGCTACTTGGTAAGTTTTTAATCACTTGTCTGAGTCAATAGAGTATTCGGAGAGTCATGACGGGGACACATTGATATCAAAGTGCGTCATTTCCTCGCCGCTAGAATCACATCACACCGAATTTCTGCTTCGTATACATTTTCCTTAGCAGCGCAGACCAAGATGATGATGTTGATCTCACGCCACTCTTTGGCTAGGTCCACAACAATCGTCTGTTCTGATACGCGAGTTGCACGAGAAGTGCGCCTCGTATTCGTCGTTGCTGGCTCGCCTTATTAGCTCATCACTAGAAAGCATTGGAAGTCTAAGGTGAATGAGGAATGTTCCCAAGAGCATTTGGTGTTCTCTTCTTCCACGCTGACGTTGCTAGAAGATCCAACAAGAATGGGGCTTACCGTTGCTTCATCCGTTGAACTTGAAGTTGGGAGGGTTTGGTTTACAGCCGCGGCGTCGCCCTCAACGCACTGACATCGGTTGCGAGGCGTAGGAGCTGGGAACCGATTCTTTTGCTGAATCACGTCTTTTGTACTGAAATTGAAAGTATCATATTTTTATGCTAATTGAATAGTATTGTTCGATGCATCATTATTCGTGCCCGACGGGAAAGAGCGGTGTAGTTGCCGTCCGTTTATAGAATCTACTCAAAAGACTAGAATGAGCCTCTTGGACACCTGCAACTCGGCGAATATTGCGTCGAACGGCGAACCTTGACTACGGTCTTGAATACGTTTTCGTCTAGTGGTAGTACTGTCAGGTCATGTTCGGGCAATCCGGTCGAAAAGGGAAGCCACACGTTCAATTCGCTTAAAATGGGTTGATGAGGCAATTAAAAGGGCATAAGTATTACGCCTAGCATAAAACTTTCTTGCCTTATCCGCATACGTACATATCTAACAGTCAAAGAGAACTGAAACTAGTGGTTCTTTATGTGTCTGTGACTTCTGTATTCTATTGCACTTGTTTGATAGGTATTTTAATAGGATCAGTGTAAAAGTTACAATTTATGTTAGACAGAATTTGCGTCATTGCAATGCCATCAACATGTGAACATTTAGGTATGGGTTTATTCAAGTATACATTACATCTGGTCTAGAGAAAGTATGGCTTATTGCAGCCATGGGCTTACAGCAGTTTTTGCACTTACAGTTAGCTAGTACGTAGGATAGAAGTTGCTATACTGTTCTATCCAAACAAAAAAGCTGCAACGTATTTTTTAAATACATTATGCCAAAGGTACTTGGATTGGTTAACATCAGCTCTAGAATCGTGAGGAGGTAAATAGCGTCGTGAAATGGGGTCGATGCGAGACGTTTTGGTGTCAAAACACAGGCCTGGATAATCAATTGATTACCTGCAAAGCGATCAAGTTTGGGCAACGCTGCGAAATAAGCAATAAAAATCACAGTTGAGTAATGGTTTTGCTGTGTACAGTAAAGCTTACATCTAGCTGTCGCAGACTGTGTGGAATGTTCGTTTGCGTCCTTTTCATCCTTTTGGTTGCCACGAAAGGATGCTTTCGTCTCTTGCGGACTGAACGATTTAACGATTCCGGTGATGGAATCGGAGCCTTTCTTGGTATTCCAACCACCCTAGTTGTTACGAAACTTTGCTTTAATTTATTGCACCCCTTTCGCCGGATGTATCTCTAATTTAAATAACACCCAGCCTCATCATTAATCATCGAATTAAAAGTTACTGGTTTTTGGGTTCACCATTCGCTCAATCGGCGAATCCGAATAGTCGGGCACGTCTCGGTGTGTAATTTTCGTCGCTCACGGTACGGCATGGTCCGAGAACAGCCAGAGCCGTGAGTATAAAAAAGACAACAGACTTCCACTCGAAAAGCGAATCCCAGGCGAAGCGTAAATATCCTTCGCTGGATAACCGATCGTCGTCCTTCCGGACACGTTGGCAGTTGGGAGTTGTTGGGTAGCACGGAGAGGACAACGTTCGACAAACGGAGACGCCGACAATCTTTGGCGGTATGTGGTAGGGGTAAAGGATAAGGATGAAAAATGATCGCACAAGATTGGTCGAATTCGACCGTCCTTTGCTTCTGTAGTGCTTTGTGAAAGGATGTCCGCCTCCTTTCAGCGCTGCTATCGTTAGCTAAACATCGGAGGACGTTGAACGCATCCCACCGCTGTTCCTTATCGCTTCCAATCACTCGACATCTCGATCTTGCCGAAGTAATCAAACATTTTGGTGTAAAATTGTTCATGTCTGGTAAAGTGGCTAGGTAAAGATCGAATGGATGAAGAGAGGAAACTGGAGATACGGCTGTTGAATATTTTTATAATAAAATCAAATTATGTGGAAAAAGTGGCGCATTCAATCTTTTTAGTTTGGTTTGAATGACGGTAATCGAGAAATTATTATTTAATATGTTTAGTTTTCTTGCTTGTAGTGATAGAACGTTGCCATATTGAAACAATTACAGTTTGGTTTTAATAAATTTTTTTTTAAAGATCTTTAAGAATAATAATACGCAAAACAGTATGCCAAAGGTGTGATTAATGAGATTGAAGGACGTTTGATTTCTGAACGTAGTTTTTTTGTGAAGCATCGCATCAGTGTTTTGAATACCGGATATTTTGGACCAAATCAATCATTCGTTTAATTATAATTAATGATTTTTTGCAGTTGTGCTCCAGTTTCAGAGAGAGAACAACTTTAACGTGGTAGTTGGCGATGCAACCAACCCAACGCGATTTGGTTGATCCTTGGAGAGTCGCTGTAATTGCAACTCGTTGTTAGCTGTCACGCAAGACGGCGGATCGTTACTCATCGTGAGTAGCGCAAACGGGGCGAGGCTCGCCGAAATTGAAAAACGTGTGTATTTGGAAGAATTTGCGTATCAGGCTCTTATCGAGCTGATAATAGTGATTGTCTCTTCTTCTCCTCAAAAGTACTTCTACAGATGGAAGTGCTTCTGAGTTAGCGCCAAACAGTGTTGCCAGCCTGTTGTCTTGCAGACCAAATGTTTTGGCTTCAAGTATGGAATTAGGGAAGTGAGACTCGGTTTTGGTCGATGGAAGAAAAGCAATCCATTCAATCCATTCGTCATCAGGATTCCACGGAAACCCCTTTCATGTAATGCAGGATTACGCTGGTTTCGTCACCAGTTTGACGAGGGTACATTAATCAAGAGATCGTGACACCTATTTCATGTATCCTACTGATCTGCGGTTCATGGTTGATATTCAAAATGGATTAGTTTTGAATTAATGAAGATTCAAGGCGTTTACTCCAAATAAGTATTGTATTGTGTTATAGCAGACTTGTCTAAGCACGAAAGTTTGTGTTATAATTTTCTATTGCTAGGATTTGACAAATAAATGATGAAAATAATCAAAAGAACGGACAAATATGCATTTACAGCAATTACCTAATGGCAATACTCCGAATCTTTGCCGCAAAAGCAAATGAGATTTCCATCTGAAAGCTCGCTTTAGAAGATCTGCATGAAATGTTAAAGCAAACCTCCATTTATAGTGGTCATAGCGTAGCGCAAAAATGCGTTCTGCGGCTCAAGTGTTCTTTGCCAGGTCACGAAACCGTCACTAAAGCGGTAAATCGGATCGAAAGGCATTAACAAACGATGCAGTAATGGAACGTACTGCTGTTACGTAAAATCTAACGTCAATTGATTGACTTACGTCTCATCATTATCAGCACGGACAGCAGCGGCTGCAATGTTTACGGTCGTAGCCGTCAGCTTCCACCGCTTTCGTGACCATCGGCCCCTGCCTGTTCAGCGAACGGTGACCGGGCGCTGGGCTACGCTAATCTTATGCGACTGGAAGTCTATACTGTCTCCTCGAAAGACAGCGTAATGAGCATTAAACGTGAACGATTAAACAGCAGTAAATGCCAGCACGAGTCAGCCACTGTGACAGGCAGCGCAATCCGAGGCATCGTGGCGGCCCATTTTTGTGTCTCCCGGTCCGATCTAAGACTTCATGGTCACCAAATCGCATCGGTTTCACGCCGCGTGACGATGGCGTGGCCACGAAGAACGGGAGAAGCAAAATTACTCACGATAATCACTTACAACCACTTCGTCTGTTGGCTCGCCAGTATCTCGATTTTACATACAGATTGAACGTCAATCGATTTGGTGCTCATCATCCCCATCGGATACCTGGCACGTTGTTGTTCGAGATTCGTCGCACTAACTGCGACTCGGTCGCCCGTTACTGCAAAACGGCTATATATCAGGTATAAGGAGATTTGTTTTTAGATGCTTTGGTTCGTGGAGCTTAAGTGGAAACTTTGTACGTATTATTTTTACAATAAGTATGAAATACTTACCGAAATTACTTAACCGGCGCCACAACCGACGAGCGGTTCTGGCCCGCCATAGTAACTCTTTCCATGGCTCGCAATCCTTCGTTAGTAGGTATTTCATAGTATTATAAAATAAATCAAGAGAAGTTATTCCAAATCATTCTTTGCTAACCTACAAAAAAAATTGATTCTAAGAATTCTATGAATCAGCAAGAAGCAACGGTGCACCCAATCAAATCCCTAACAATGCTACAAACATTTTGAATGTACTTGGCTTAGGTTATTTGGTGGATCAGCTGGGAGCTGGGTAGAAGTTGGCAACATAAACACCAATTGATATGTTTAGACAAAGATACTCTAGATATGACTAAGTACAGTACCAAACAGTACTAGATATGACTAAGTACAGTAGTACCAAACAAACGACAACACAGTGCACGACAAAACACGAACCTGATTGCCTGATGCCAGGAGTTCCGGAAACTATCCGAAGCAGGTTCGGAACAGGATAAGTTCCCTTCTAGAATAAAAAATGGCTTGGAAGATACAGTAAATGTGTTGCTAGCGACGGTAATTCCTTTCAAAAGACCTATAGACTTTTTGCTTTATTCCCCCCAAAAGCTGCATAACAATTTCGAAACTTAGTTGTTTACTTAATCCCAATAATTTGTAAAACTGTTTAAAACTTCTACGTAAAACTCGTACGAAGTATTGTTTGAATTTTATTTTAGAGTTATTGACCTAATGATTCTCAGTTTGTATTTTTATATATAAGTAATGCTTCCATTAAATAATTATTTAACTTGCATTCCCGATGTTTAGTTCATGTATTTGTTCAAACAAGGTCAACAGAAATGGATTAGTTTCGCCCGTCAACATCGTACTCAGAAATTCATTTACTTTATGCAAATATTCCAAACTACTTTATGCAAATGTCTATATGCTAGTTTGGTTTTATTGTATGTAAAATGAAATAAACTGTAACTTTTTATAGTTCCTTACGCGTACGAAGCATGCTTACAAATTACAGTTTCTCGCGAGCCCCATTTCGATGCGCATCGACTGGTTATTAAAAGCCTTTTTTGCGGCCACAATAAGAAATCTCCGTTCTGTGCCAATTCCGGTGTGGTTTATCACGTGTCCCTTGCTTCCTGAAAGCGAGTGAGTGAGGCGGTCAAAAACGAGGTGGTGTACAGGCATCCAGAAGGACGTTAGATCCCACCGGCGACGATGGTGTCGTTTGTGCCGTGTCTGAATAGTACCACAAATTAGTCCACCATTCGTTCGTTGCGACATTTTGCGTTACCCGCGCCAGTATGCTAATTAATTCGATGCCGATTTGTGAAGCTGACCAGAACGGAACCCACCCCCAGCACAAGAGTCGCCGAACCATTCAGCTCTGCCTTCTTGAGGAGGCATGTAAGAGCCCCGACGCAGTCTACGCAGCACGCAGTGGAAAACAAATGGTCCCGGATGGTGGTGGACGCCAGAGAGAGAGTCTGGGAGGACGAAAAAGGGTTCCATCGTAAGAAAAGGGCGCTGGGCGGCGGCAGGAGCAGGAGGCGGCCCCAGCTGGTTGGCCGGCGCTTTGAAGTGCCTCGTTGCCTCGTGCCTGTGGTCGCGCGGAACGACATTTAATGGTCGCTCTACATTCGCCGCCGGCAATTACGTGCGTAGCACAATTAATTCGAATTGAGTTTCCCTTTGTTCGGGTGGCCAGACGAGAGCTCCTGGGAACGGACACTGGACGGTGGGATGGGTGGTTGCCGAGAGCGGCTCAAATCGAGTTTTAATTCCTCCCGAAACCACCGCTAGATGGGCCTGCAAACTACCAGTTGACTAAGTCCGTAATTACAACACATTAGTGAAATTGAATGTTTGGCCGAATATAGCTGTCGCCCCGCCGGCGTTCGGCCCCGCCGCCGCCGTCGCCGCCGCCGCCACCAAACTTCGGCAGGGTAACGAGCGAAACCAAAATTGATTAAAACCGCGAATACGCTTGTCACATCGAGCTTACGCTTCCGGCGTGGCGGTGGATTGGCGGGCGTAAAAAGGACGAAGAAACGAAGCGAACTCCTTCGACTGAGCGGCACCCACTGCATAGTTCGAGGGTAGCTGCCGCCGCTGCACCGGCGGAAACGGATGGCCCGCTAGTTTTAATGTTGATCGTTTTGCATAGTAAATGAAATCACTTGAAAAATGGTACTCGCCTGTGTCCCGCGCCATGGCGAGCCTTTCCCGAGGTGGCCATAAATTGCACTAGCGACTGCGTTTTTCTTGGGGAAACTTCACCCGCCCTTTTTCGGGGAAGGATTCTTGCACCGACGCGACGCGATCCTGCGCCTGGCTGGAACTTATCCCGCCTCTGGTTGCGCGGGTCACAGTGGGTTTTTCATTCGCACCGCCGAACCTGCAGCCAGGAGTGTTCCGTTTCGCGGTGCTTTAGCCACGGTGGCCGGTAGGTAGGTGGTAGGGGGTTCCTCTCGTCGGGTTCGTTAGCGTCTTCCGTCGTGCAGAAATGGCACTGGCAAAGAAATGGCCTTTTTTTTGCTGCCGCCGCGAGAACTGTTTTAAATTCATTTGATCAATTCTCAGAAGTATTTTACATTTTTTACCACCATCCCCCGGTGATGGTGCATGGCGTGGATTTGGATTTGGCCGGAGCGTAATGGCCACTTCCTCTTTCGGCCCCATGGGGGTGGGGGAGGTGCTGCGGTGCGGTGTTGGTTACCGAGATGTCGTTAATGGTTTATTACAGTACAGCCACTCGTCGGTAGTAAGTGGTTTTCGGGTTTTTGGCTCTCGGGTCCGGCTGCTGCTGCTCCGTTGGCGCATTTTGGTGCTGTTGCTTCGTGGCGTGCACAGTGCATGACATTATTGTATGAACAGCAGCGAGTTGGAAAACCACCAAATATTGCTGTTACTTGCTGTTACTACCAATCTTCTTTGAGTACAACTCTTTGATGCGGACAATGTTTTCATCATTTTAAATTTAGTTCCATTTAACTAACACTCAACATAGAGCGCGATTTACGCGAAAACTTACGAAACCTTGCGAGAGTCCTGAGGAAGTGTAAGGTACAAATTACATTTATGCTGCTATAAAGCACACCGCACAATAACTAATGGCATAAGAAATTGCTGGGCAAACAAGTTAGACAATGGCTCCGCAATTGAACAAATTGCCCAGACGGCTCCTAATGTAATGAACGAAAACCGAAGGAGTGAATTCTTTATCACCATTTCTGATTACTCAACGAGCAAACCCTCCCAGACTACGTTTGGAATTTGGAAATTATCATCTCGAGCTTGCGGCAAGGAAAAGCAATTTTCATGCCCTTGCCGCGAAGTCGCTAGCTTTCCCTGAAGCCAGTCTGCGGTTCGAGGAGCTGTGGGAAACTTTAAGCTGCTTCCTTTCCCCGTGGTTTCCTAGGGTTGCGATATCACGTACGTATCGCGTACCACAAGGTGGCCCAGGATTGGAAAAAAACGGACCCCATTGGGGTCTTATCAACACGATGCGTACATTTTGTAAACGCACTTTTATGGATCGGTATTTTATTACCGATGTCCCGTGTCTCATCTGCATTCCGCACAGAGTCACGGGGACCAGAATTATGTGCCGGGCCTGTGCCACGGTGGCACGAAGGACACGAAGCTTGGTGGGCGAGGCAAGCGCGTGGCAAGGTCGATGCCGTTGCCGAGATACCATGACACCATCCGGACTGAAGGATGCTCCATAGTTCACCTCAGACGGTGACGAGGCGAAGAAGCTACGGCGACCGTAAGCCGATGGTAAAATTTATGCTTCCATCTCCCACGGGCCAGCCAACTGCTCCAGTCTTCAATAGCATCTTGTAACTGCATTGACGTTGCCATATCATTGATGGCGTTATTCTGCCGCAGAATAAAAAAAGGACTTGCTTTTTCGTGGCGAAGCAATAGGTTCTTATCTTACCCTCGGCGTCAGGAGCTGGTAACTTCCGGTGGTACACAACAGCGTAACCACCCAGTGCTTACACACACACACAGTTCCGGTGAAACAGCGGAGCGATGCTCGAAGAGATGAGACGATGGTTTTTATTCAAGATGTCACATAAAAAATGTTATTTAAATGCAAATAATAATAAAATCTAAACCGAAATTGCTCTGCCGGCCTGCCCAGATTCGAGTCGAGTCTCTTGTCCTTGGGAATTCCTCCAGATGGGATGCTAGGTGCCGGACCATTTGATGCTTTGCATCCGTGCTCCGTGATGCTACCATATGCTGCAACGGTGTTCCGGCGAAGGTTCCACCCGGGGAGGTGGCTTCGGTTACCGATGATAACGATAATGATGATTTTCATGTACAGCCAATATAAAGGCTGCCAATGCTCTATGCAGTGATGCTTTGCATCGGCAAACGAGACTCGGATAAGGTGCAGGTTTGCGTTAAAGGAACGCTGTGTTAGATTAATTGTCACATCAAAACAAACACATCATTTGATTGCGCTGCTTCATTTACATCAACTTAAAAGAAAAATGAACAAACTCACGGAAATACAGTATACATTCTGTCAAATAAGTACCTAAGTAGTATAATAATTGTGATTTTAAAGAAAAATTTAAAGAATTTTAAAGAGAGCTTTATTCGATTTTCGGTTTTATTTCGATTTTTATGTGGCGTTAGGTTGCTACACATGTCAGTTATTTATAGTGAACAGTTCGGCCATTTTGAGTAAGCGGTCAATTTTTGACAGTTGTTTTACTGTGCATGTGTCTTGCTCCGTCGGCGATTTTTTTCTCTTCCAAAAAATTTATGGCATAGAATCTTTATTAAATTTTGTGTTAAAAACGAAATTAAATGCCCGGACGCAATTGAAATGTTAAGTGTGGCTTATGGAGAAGCTTTTAAGACCAAAAGCATTGCTTATCAAAATTTTTTCAGAGGGCCGAGAAGATGTGAAAGTGTAAAAGCCAATTTTGATCGAATGTGAACAGTTTTGCTTACAGTTTTTTTGGATTGCAGGGTCGTGGTGCATCACGAGTTTTTGCCGATAGATAGAACGGTCAATAACGAATATTACCTGCAAGTTATGCGCAATCTGCGCAAAACAATCCGTCACAAACGCGAAATCTAAAAGTCACGAATTTTTTTGAAAAAACCACGTGCATACGAAGTTTAACATCGTTGCTTGAGTGCGAATTTTTGGCCGAAAACTACAAACTAATGATGCCAAAGCCACCGTATTGCCCAAAACTGGCCGGGCTTTTTCTTGTTTCCAAAACTCAAATTACCGCTTCGTGGTCAATTAATATAGGAGAAGACAGAAATCGCCGATGAGACAAAACACGTTCACGCAAAATAGCTGTAAAAAATTAACTGAGCATTGAAAATAGCCGAAGTTTTCAACATAACATGACCATAACAACATGACATGTGCAGCAACCTAACGCCACAAAAAGATCGAAAATCGAATAAAGCATTTTCTTCAAAATCACAAATTCCCGGTACTTATTTGACAGAATGTATGGCGACATAACATAAAAAAGGATAGAGGAAAGATAAAATTGTAGTTAAATGATTGACTTAATTTATTTTTTAAATAACTTTCATGGGAAATGACGAAATTATTTAACTTAACTTGAACATGAAACTACTTTTCGCTCTGTGTTTATTTATCATCCGATGTCGGCGCCAGATTATTTGCATGTTGTAGATAATTACAAATGATGTCGTAAAATCATAATTTGTCCACCTTTGTCAATGAATGTTCGTAATGATCCGAAAAAATATTAAAAAAGCTACAATCATTCAGTCTAACATGCCGCTTCAATGTTCGTTTTTTTAACATTGCGCTACTAATTAGGCACTATTCTGAAGTGGCTGATCAATTTTAATTATAGCCGGAAACACCACCGTCTACTGTTGTTATGAATCATATTAAATCGTTAAAAAATCAATCGCTCTTGATCGCTGAAGTTTCTGATTGCATAGAACGTTAGATGAAATAAAAACAACAAACATGTAGAAGCAGCAAACGGTTCGCTGGAACTGGTTTGATTTTGATTACAACTCCGTAATCATCAAAGGACTGCGTAAAGCTGTGACTAGATTGCAACGACCAACTCCAACACCCGGGTTACCGTATTTCGAATCGATGCATCGGCTCGCAAAACCAACACATCAAAGGTTAGCATTCTGTTGTGAAGTCAGTGCATCTGGGTAGCGTAATGAAAAATGATAAATTTCATTTAGAAAGTCAATTCTACGGGGTTGTTATGTGCGAAACGTGGAAGGGAAGTTTATTAGGCAACTACACTGCGAGCTGTATGAGCGTCATGTCTGCGGAATTAAAAATCCGATAGAAACGTGAATAACCATGTGAAGCACCTCGTGACACAACCTACATTTTATTGACATGCATTCATTCGCATTCCGTACTTTTGATGACAAGCTGCCAGCCTCTAATGAATCTTGGAAAAAAAGCATTTTACATTTGCTCTCTATTCGAGTGAATGTTTATTGGGTTTTTTTGTAGGCCCGTTTTTTGTTGTGCCCTGGATCCTGGGGATTACTCATGCACCTGCTCCATGTGCTGAATCGTTGTGTTTGGCAAATTATGTAGGCTGTCTCCGGGTTTCTATGAAATGAAAATTGAACACGTTTCGCAGCCGGAGGGATGCTTAATTTCCTGTCGAACGTGTACATGTTATTTGTTATGTTGCCATAGAGGCCACCAGTCGTTCAATATGAGGCTATAATGAATTGGTTCTGGAATTTTTAATATACCTTACTTTTTTTTACATTTCAGAAATTTACTACTGTCCCGAATGTGTAGCGCCATGAAATAGGCATTGGCAAAAGAAAATTGACGAAGAAATGGTGACTTGTAGAGCTTGGTTCGCGTCACATGGTTCGCGTCTCATGCCGTTTTGAAAAATTCTTAACTTTGCTTCCAATTGTGATGCCAAAAATGATTAAGCATTCAGTTCAGACCCGTACTTGTCTGTTGATCAATAGCAATGGGCTAGCAAAGGAGTGTTCGATTGCTTCTGAACGATGCAACACTCAACATTGGATCATTGGAATATTTCTTTTTATGCAATATTATATAATGGAATGGAAGGAAAATTCTGCAACAACACCTTAGGTGTATTTGGTGAAGCACAAATGCGGTATTCCCATTAATTATTGCTCCTTTATTTCAGTGTTCATTTGCATACCATCAATACGTTGCGGAAACGAACTGAAAAGAGGACGTACCATCATAGATAATTTATGTTACTTCACCCGAAGATGCGGGCATTTCTTTTCGCTTTTCCGAGAAGAACGAAATTTGCACGCAGCAGCAAATGTTATCCGACAAATGTACAGTGTAGCATAGATTCATGTGACCGAATTTATTGTTGCTATCATTCATGAAACCGAAAAAAAACACCCATTGCCCCTGGACAGGGCTTTGTTGTAGTGCGTTGGGCAACGCTCCGCCCGAGGAGTCCTTCCATCGCAGCGCTGCAGCGGAGTGAAGCGGACAAAGAAATTAAGCAAAACGATCCCGAACAGCATGTTTGATGTTTGTAATAAATTTAGCAAAACTCTCAAACGGTAATTGGTCATTGGAAATTTATTTCATCGCTGCTTGCAACGGAAGGCGGAGGCCAAATGAATTGCTCGTAACTGTTTAATCGCAGGACAGCGTTGTTATCATTATCCGACGGTTAACTGGTAGTCGATGCGTGAATAATTTATGCCACTGCATGGCAGCAATGCCTATGGGTACCAATCATAATTAACACCATTAAATCAGTCGTAAAATTTCCATTAACATTTTAACTCCACGGGCAGGGGAAAACGGTCGGGAACCGTGAACGCGATGTAGGAGTTTGGAAGTAGATTGTTGGGGATGCTGACAGCAAAACAAAAAAAAGTCCGGTGATACATTATTCCAGCATATCCAGCATTGTTGCAGCATTGCCCCAGTCAGCCACGGCCCCACCAAGGGAGGACTTCCATTCCGTTGTACGCTTAATGAGACATGTACGATTCGAGAGCAAATTTATATGCTCATATCTGCTACCGCCGCTGATCGATGTCGATGGCTTCTCGTTAATGACAAGCCGGGAACGTTTGGCGCCCAGCAGGGATGAGAGTGATTTGCTGGTCGATGCTCAGGTCGGAGGAGGAAATGTTCATTTCAATATTGTTTTTTTTTTGGCGTTTGTCTTGCCGTAGGCCTCAGGCCTATACAGGGGCACAGCTGGATACGCTTGTCGCGTATGATCAAAGAGGACTCACAGCATCCCAATCGGTGATGTAAAACGTTTTTCATGGACATCCCGTATTGCTTTGGAATATGTTGCATTTTCTAGTCTCGGTGTGTGCTCTGCTATGAAAGAATGTTTCTGTTGCATATTTTTAATTTCAGTCTAATTCCATTTTTGGGTGTTGAAAATCTTATATAGAAATAGCAAAACGCGTCCGAATGACGATTGCATAATGTCTAATTTAGGTTACTATTAACATTTCAATCGCTTTTCTCATAGTAAGCGGAACTGGAAAATAACTGCGAAATCATATTGTTGGATTTATGACGGACTGACGGCCTGTTATCGTAATGTACCGCTGTTTAATCATATTGATCACTTGTTCTCAACAGTTGATGCTGTTTCCTGCACCACAGTAACAATACAACTGAAATCGGTTCAAAGACCCTAGGCCCAAACCGACCGGACGAAGCAGTGCCATGAATGTGGGAAAAACGATGAAAAATCTATGTTCCACCGCGCTGTCATGATGCTCGGGGTGTTGATGCGAAGGCTCTCGAAAGTATCAAAGCAAATGATCGCCCCTTTTCCCGGCCCCTTGTACTGATCGTTCCCCGCCGGTTCCGGCGTGGAAGAGTGGTGGTGGTCCTTGACATCGGTGTCATACATCACTTGATATTTATTACCAGGTTCCCTGACATAAAGGGACATTGTTCCGGCCGACGATGAGGATGACAAGGCATGGTGTAGCAGCTATGCGTCGCCCCTTACCATTGGTAATCGAACGGAACGGTGTCACGCTGGAGGCAGGCAGCGGGATGTGAGTGAGCTGCGTGAAAAACAACGGACAGAAGAAGGAGGGAATCTGACAGCGCACGGGGCCACAGAAGGAGCAACAAGGCGGCAACCTCAACCTGACGCGCGAGCATTCTGAGGGGCTGTTTTCGGGAGACACCCGACGGGTTTATTGAAGGGTATTTAAATCGTTGACATACCTTCGGGCTAATTAACGGTGCTCGCTCCCTCTGAGGGGCCGGTGCTGTTGGTCACTATACTGGAAGACGGTGACTACTTTGCTGCCAGGGAGCATCCTGAGCACACGGACGGATGCAGGAAGAATGAACAAAGGAAAACAAAGAAATGTCATCTAATCACGGGCGGGAGACCCGCGGGAAGCACGCGTTGGGATCCTAGGAGGTGCATTAGTAGCAGAATTCCGGTAGCAGAATTTCGTGCGGCATTCGAAATATGTTAATTATTCAGCGAAGCGGCACGGGCGCTCGGTTCCGTTCGACAGTTATGGTCCAGAGTTTTACGATCGAGCGGGCAGAATGAGGAAAATCTGTACGCGGCGCGCGACATTGATGAGTCAGGAGAAATATGGACCCATAGCTGGACGGACATGTGGAATGTTAACCACCACGAGGACCAGCGATTCCAACCGCAATCCGAGATTCACCCCGCGCCGTGTAAACGTCACGGCTAGCAATCGTTAAACCGCGAAGCGAAGTCAAAGATTTGAAGATTTTATTGCATTACTGAGTTTTACTTAAACTCGGAAAATATGTTTAAGTTTCTGTAGACGATTTGACGACCACGATTTTTTACGTGTGATTGATGGTTGTGACGGAGACTCACAAAAAGTTTAATGTTATAATCAATCGGCAGCGTACGTGTTTTTCAACATTTATATACGTTTTCAAACGAAAGCACTGAAAACAAAATAATTACCAAAAATTAAATTTGTATTTTTTCTGCTCAAAACTCAAAGTACTTAACATTTAAGGTTCTGCGTCTTCGCCCGAAAAAAAAGGACAAACCACCCGTCCCATATCGATGTTGACCGACGCCAATTGACCTCGCCATTCATTATGCAGCATAAATGCAATAACTACTTTTCTCGCTGATAAATTGCACTGATTGCAATCTAAAGTATCGCCTCGATGAATATTTGTTTGGAGCCCGGTTTTTTTTCGGTGCTGTCCCGGTGTCCTGGTGGTAGATCGCTGGCAGCTTCGTGCATCCGCCCGGCTCGCTGAGGGCGGCTCGCCAATGGGCGCAATTTCCGGACCAGCGGCCCTTTTTAATTGCTTCACCGTGCTGAATATCAATCTGACGGTGAGCCTCAGCTCGCTGCCAAGCCGTCCGCCAGCGCCAGGCCACGGCCACGGCGGCAACAGAGATCACGAATTTTGTCACCGAAACGAGGCCGGCAAATGTGAAAACCGGACGAAAACTTGCCACCAAGAGGGAGGGAAAACAAAAATGACCTGAAATCAATTCAACGAGCGAGCGCGAGAGGAAACGAGATTCGAGATTCAATCAATTTTACAGTACACTTTAGCTCAAACGTCACGATAAGCGCATAAAGCAACGGGTGCGATACGATCGCTGAAGTGATTTTACGACCGTACTTTGATGGGCGCGCTACCCGGATCTCTATCGGACAGGACATGGAAAAGAAGTTCACCCGGTCGCTCGCTATGCTGGGCTTCCGCCCAACGCTTATAGGTGGCCTTTGTCCACTCGTGGAGGTTGACTTTTCCTTCCAGCGCCCGGCGTACCCGGCGACTTCCGAAACATGTCGCGCAACTCGACGATCATCGAACGGGAAGCACCGATGATGCTTTGGCCTTTGCCAACAATAATGGACAGACTTGAAACGCGGTACCCCCTATTGTTGGGTAGGATGGCGAATAGTGGCTGACAAGGACCTGTGAAACTTTTTCGCTTAACCCGTACGAGGGTTGGACCCAATTTTTTGGTACGAATAGAAGAAGAATTAAAACATTCGAATTCGTGGTGAAAAGCGTCAATTTGTTTGGTATTTTTTTTTAAATTTCCATTGCTTTAGGTGCAGTGCCCCTTCGACTATGAAATTCACTTTTTTTTTTTTTAATCTGATTTTTATTATATATAAATGTTTGGTTATATTAGGTTACAGAGATATTCCCCATTGGGATTGCAGCTATTTGTTAATTCTAAGGTAGCAGAATGATTGAAATGAACATGTTTTCGATTAAGATCTATTTAAATTATATGTTATGCCACGTGGCATCGAGTCATTTTATCATACTTATAACTAATAGCTAATAACTAACAACATCTTACAACTAGTTAACTATAAGAACTTCAAATAATTAGCTCTTGTACTGTTGGGTGGATAGAATTATTGCACCTATTGATTAGGCCTTCTTTTAGTTTGTTAATTTCAAACGATAGTCTTTGCGTGCCAGCAAGGCTTAGGACGAGACTTGTTGGTGTTCTCCAGTGTAAATTGAGGATCATTTTGAGAATTTTATTCAGTCTGATTTGTATTGATTGGAAGTTAGTTTTGGAGCAATGCGACCACAGGGAAGAGGCATAGGTTAAGAGTGGCAGAAAAATTGTTTTGTATATTAGGAGTTTATTTGGAAAGTTTAGTTTTGATTTTCTGTTGATTAATGGGTATAGCAGTTTGATAAGTATGTCTAGTTTTTTATATAACATTTCTAAGTGTGGACGGTAGTTAAGTTTATTGTCCATTTTTTGTAGGTTCTTAATAACTGTTTTGGTTACCTTGCTTGTTGATATAAGGGCAGTGTCGTCAGCATAAAATGCCACTTCACACGCTCTTGTTTTTGGAATGTCGGACGAGAATATATTATAGAAGGAAGGACCAAGTATACATCCTTGTCTATGAAATTCACTTTAGAACATCGAATTGATAAGATAAAAGGTTCAAAGTAATTCACGGTTTCTTGTGATGGGTTTGCTTCCTTCTTAAGAAATGCCGTAAGGACGTCATTATAATACTTAAGCCAGCGGTAGAAGAGTGTACGACACTTTTATAGACATGTTTTCTGATTCCGAGTGAGATGATCAGTGCTTGCCTGCGAATCTGGCTACTTTCGCCATCGCAGAGTCGTTGGCGTTGACCAAAAGTGTGGCACAGTTTGCTGCTGTCGTGTAAAAGTCCCGCGAGCGCCGTCCCCGTCAGCTTCTTTTCAGGTTGAACTTGGCCGGGCCGGCCCTGGCCAATGATTCCCAACTCTCGAAGCGTTGGACGAAAAACTGATCGCAAATGAAGTTGATATCGATGGGAGGGTGAAATATGGTTATTGCTTTTCGGTTCGTGATAAATATGTTTCGCCATTCCTTCTTCATTGCAAAGCGAACGAACGAGAGAGAAAAGGAGAAAAGAACAGGCCGGCGTCAACACTGGTAGCCATTTTCCTGCGCGCCACACCACGCCTTGACCATCGATAGTCACGGAGGCCACATTTTTCGAGGCATCCACTATCATGGTCGGCCGCCGGCAACAACATGTCCGGGAGCCATCGCATCATGAACAGAAATTTTCAATGCCGCTTTGTCGATTGGTTTCGCCCGACGCCCGTATCTGGTGGCGTTCCCCCCCTGGATGCCATATGCTGTCACGGGCCACGGGTCTCGGGTGGAGTCTCCGATATCACCCACAGACGCTCGATACGAATCCGTCCGCATCCGTCGTGACCAAACCGTGAACTCCACGTCCACAGGACCGTCTTGCGGACCGCGTCGCTTTACGGCCGTGCTGGAGCCTACTATCTCGCATCCAGCCCTGGCCAGCGCATCACGGGACATTCCCGCGGTTGTCGGTGGCTGGGCTGGGATGGCTCGTGAAAGGAGATATGACAATATGGAAAGTAATATCAATAAAGATACATCAGAAAAGCGTGACCATTAGACGTTACGACCGTTTGAAACGATATAGAGTTACTGCAGTCGCCGGCTGCGACACGACACGATGGCTAAGACGCCGGCCAGCTCCGAGGATGTCCGGCAGCGTCTTCCCGGCCCGCGCGCCGGCCCTCCTGACCTTTTCCAGACCGCATGAAACCGTTTGAGACGCGCCCGGTTTCGGGTCGTCATCCCCACTGCGACCGCCTGCGCCCAATCTTTGCCCACTTCAAAGGGGTTCGGTGGTTTTGCGGAAGATACGGGTGATTGCCGGGTGATCGGTCGGAGCTTATGTTGAGGTTCCGCCGCTCCGCCGTGTGAGGCACCTGCCGCACCGCAACGTCGCCGGAGCCGGAACCGAATTGGATCGGATTTCGAGTGGAAATGATTATGTTTACGATTTTAATGGTAAAATTATCATGTTATTAATACAAATGAAGTACTAAGTTGTTGTCGGTCGGTGGCCAGCCACCGGCTGCCACCGTGCGCCCGGTCCGTCGTCGTCGGACAATCGGATAACCGCGCGTAATCCCACTTAAACGACGTCACCCAGCGTGGCAACGGGGAGATAATCCTGCCGGGAAGGGAATCACTTAGCCGGTTAGCGGTGCAAGTGTGCTTGCCAAGTGTCTTAAATAAGAATCTCGGTTTTCGGGAGGGAGTAATGCACGAAATCTATGCGAGGAGTGTCCCATCGAATGTTGTTCCGTTTATTGGGAGTTCAGTCACTCTTCAGCTCGTTCGCCGATGCACGCGATTTTCTGGCACGGCCATGGTTTCGGTGAAAACATAAATTCAGTAGGGGTTGGAAGGCGACTTCTGCTCGCGATGATAACACTTTTACGACATCAGGAGTGGAATCAATTGAATTTTGTTTCAGTCGATAGAAACGGTCTATGGGGGAACTGGTAGGTTTTGGTGACATCATTCATTCTGTTCTTGCGTTCAGTTTTAGCGGTTTTCCCTTTGGGAGCAGAAGAACTATTTATTTCAACTGCACGGTGTACAAAAACAATAATTATTATCATTATTTTATTTAATCAACCTCGACTGGAGAACGTAGGTAAATAAAATGAGTAATTCCCAAATCAAAATTTCAAATTTCAAAGTAAAAGACACGCAGTGTTCTATTTATCAATTCTGTGGTTGACATTTTACATTTCGAATTCTAGTAAATTAGGGATTGTCTATTCTAGGGATTGCTTTGCCAATTAGGCCAAGAAACCTGACCTCTAGTCACCATATTTAACTTATAATATCAGAATTGCTGCACGGTCGTCACTGACTCTTGAACGTCTTGAAAATGCTGTTAGAATTTAAGAAAATAAAATATTTAATTAAAAAAATATATAAATAAATAAAAAGATATGCAGTAGAGTTTTTCAAAAAAGTAGTTGAACCGAATGGAAGTAGAGTTTTACGATTTTAGATATCTTTCATATCGTTGTGGCTATCGTTTTTATAAAACTACTGACAATCGAAATAAAATTACAACTTATCAAACGGTTATTGTTAGCTTCACAAACTGGCCGACTTGATTGAAACTTAATATGTCACGTCGAACAAAGTCACCGTTGCTAAGCGTGCCACAAAAATTAGTTCTCAACTTTCTGTTTCTTCCTAACATTACATATTAGTGAAACTCTGCTTATTAACTAGAAGAGCTGCCGCTCGTAGACCATCGATTGTATATCCTTGATTATGTTTTCCCGTGGAGGAATCGATAAATAATGTATTACCTCAATTAGGTCCATTTTCCGGCGCCTGGACCTCGACAGAACATACCCAGAATACTGTTCTGGTCTTCTAAACATGCCTGGGGAAGAAGCTGTCCGGCGGTAACCGCGGGCACAGTTGTGGGACATCTTGAAACCGGATTGCGGTGGTCTCGCCTCCACTCGCGGGACACTTGCGCCTCACGTCCGGTGGTAAGTGACACTTTCAAGTCAATTACTTCCAACGAAGCCGCCCACATTACAGGCGGACATAGGCGAGCTGCTTGTTTTGTGTTGCAACGCGGACTATTGTACTCTGTTCTCGGGAACGCACCCGGACGTAAACTCGCTAGGCTTTAAACTTGACCGGACCTTGTGTCGGCAGGTGCCGGAAATTGGGATCGGGCCATTGGGCGGAATACGGAATCGTATCCCCTCGAGGGACGATGAAAATCAAATACACTTTAATTAAGCACACACGCTGACACCACTGTCAACATCAAAGCGATGAGTGGAGTAGATTGGTATTACAGTTTGACAGCAAGAAGAGGCTATAAATTTACATAAGCATCAACATGCCACCCGGGTCGCACCATCTGGCGGTGTGGCCGAACTGCGCTCCCGAACGCTTCGACCAATCGGTGGCGGAGGTAGTTATGCAATCGGTATGGTGTGGCGCTTCCGAACTAATCATGTAGCTACGCATTTCTTGTGGTATCACGAATTTCAACCGCACTGCAACATGCTCACGGTGTCATCTTGCATAGCGCGGGTAAGATGGAAGAGGCATGCGTGCTGTGGAATGTTTCGTGCAGCGTACGGACAGAGACTTTGGTCTTGGGCGTGCATCTTCAAGATGAAAAAATACTCCATGATATTGGAGCTCATTAAGTTACCAGGACACCTCACTTTCGATCATAAGAACACTTATTTTTCTTCAACATCAAGAGTGTTTTATTTCAGTAGACAGAATAACTTTGAAGTAGAACCAAAAGGTTGTAACGTTGTGTTTAAAATGAGCAATGGCGTTTGAGGTCAGTTCTTCAAATTAAAGCTTCGCAATTACAAAAATGATCAATCTACTTTTTGAAATGTATAATGTGACGCTCAATAACGCTCCTACTGGACGAGCACAAGTTGCTTGAAGCTAAGAAGCAGAGCTCTTCGCAAAATAGGTGCAGACCTCTGCTGCAGTTCCAGAACTCTCAGTGGATGGTCGATTGGTCCAAGCAGGCGTTGAACGTCGTACCTTCAAGGCTCACCAGGAACTGTTCGATAAACGTGCTTCACTTGGCACTTGCTCACGATAATTTATTGCGCTTCCAGTCGTTGTAGCGCCCGAAACCCTGGTGTGGTTTGATTATATCTAGAGGAAACCCTGAAATACACGCTGTACCGTGTCGGTGCAACCTAGGGACGGCAGGACATGTAGGATTTTAAGGGGTGGCCCGAGAAATTTATGTCTTCGTGCGTTTCTCTCAGGTGCGTGCCATTTGCGTGGGGAAAATGCATATCTCATTTTTCACAAATGGAAAATCCAAACAAAGTCCATTCGTGGGGGGAAAACTGGGACGTCCAGCGGCACGAAGCGTGACATTTCACCGACCGTGCCTAGCCTTCGTTCGCTTCGTTTCATCGCTGCCCGGGCACTTCCAGATTAGCTGGACTACAGGGAAGAAAGCAACACCCCAGCTTAGAAGCAACCGATACATTAGGGTTTGCGAGAAGAGAAATGTATTTTATGCCCTGCGGGTGCGTTGTAGCCGGTTCTAAATCATTTCGACCGCTGCGCACCGGTTGCGGGATTGAGGATCAAGGGGATGTAGTTGATTGAAGATACTTCAACGAATTAATTTGGCGCTTTTCACCACTTTGGTAGTTGATTCAGCTCAGTTCAGTCTAGCTGTCGTGGTTTACAATCGCTATGAAGATCTTTTACACCCACTTTTGATCAATCTTACTGTAGTGGCCATGATTATAGCCTTTCCGACATTTGGCGTTACTAACTTTTGTAATCCTGATTCCGGTTATTACTATGTAATGTGAATGTTTAGAATGTTCATATTTGTTGCTGAATAAAAGCTTCAGAAAGTCTTTTGAGGGTGAATGGAAGGAAAGGATAGCAAAAGAAGGGAAGCAAGTATTTTTCTTTCGCAACTTTGATTATCGTATGCGTAGAAGATTGTCTTTTAAGAAATGACAAAAAACGAAGCAATCTTCCGAAGCGAGCGGAACGAGACTTTTTTAGGAATGTAGAAAAGGTTTATGGCCAGCACTTGAGCTATATCGGACGCAAAAGTCACTCAGGTAGAATGTCTTCGGGCACATTAAAGTCGGAGAACCAAACCGCTTACCCTATTGTATCAAAGATTTTGTGAAGTATTACAAGTAATGCGTATCCGAGGACATTCCAATGGACTATTTAATCAAACGCGTTACGGGTTTTTGGGAATTCGTTTGTTAGTAAGTCAAGAGAGGGCAAGTCTTAGGAATACTAATTCTCTGAAAATGCTTACAGCTGGAGGAAAAATATTTCTGAAGATCATTCAAAGTTTCCAAATTGAAAACCTCGTCATGCTTATACCAAAACGAATTATTGTGGATAGGTGCAGGGTGTAGATGTTTCTTTGGAATGTTCGCATTATCTGTGAGTGATGTCGTGTCTCACTAATTCGAAATTGCCTAATTATTAGTAATCTGGAAAAGGTGGTCCGCCTGAAGTGGCGTCGCAGCGAGAAGCATCGGAGGAGCATAGCACCTTCTGGCAGCGACCCGGCCCCGGTCAGCCATGGTAATATTTATATCTTTGAATTTTGAGCTGCCATGCGGGGGAATGATAAATGATACACTTTTTCCGTTACATTGAAATTGAAAAATTGTACCGTTAGGCACAGCTTAGGCAGCACGTGCAGCACGTTGCCTCTGATTTTCCATCCTTAAGATCAGCGACAATTTTTCAACACCGCCAACCAATCCAAGCCGCTGGTAACTTGGGAATCCCTGGCCCGTTTTGGGTTCGTCGGCAGGTTGTTTTTAATTTAATCATTCGGTTCTCTCACCCGCACAGGCTCCCTCACCCGTTGGGAACTGTCAGCATGGTTCGTTAGTTTTTCGTGTCACTAAGAAATGAAACGCTGGCCGAAGTGAACGAACATCTAGCGCAGCACCCGGTCTCGGTTTTCCGTCAAGAGCCCGGTAATCGACACCCCTCCAGCAGGCGTGATCTTCGGCGCTAGGGCGCACGTACAGCATAAGCACAGTCACTAGCACTTCACACATCGTGTAAATATCTCATTAACGAGCATAAATTATCAGCACCGGCACAACCAAGCTGCACATGTGGTTGGCAGCCGTGGGCCCATTTTTTCGAGCTGCTCCCGGTTTTAGCGACAGTTGAAACATGCTTGATCCATTCGCTTCCCACCCGCTGCGGAGCATGTGCGTGAAATCTGTTTATCGGAAGTATGTCACACGTGAACCACGGTGGCAAGGGATTGGAAGCTCGGTCTTTTCGGCGGCGGCGGCGTATCCCCATCGATGCAACTGACTGGCGACGGTGGCTCGCATCTGTTCGCATCCCGGGGCCACCCCGGGGCTATAGGTTCACGGGATTTCCCGGATTTCCCCCCCCCCACACGGGCGGATGTAAATAAATAATTGCCGCCGAATCAATTTACCGCCGCGGCACTGCCGAGGCAACGCGTTTTGTTGAAACTTTTATTCACTGGAAAAACCGCGCCCCGATCACATCAGCTCATAATTCACGCGATAGCGAACCGCAGTGGGGTCGCCGGGGGAGGTCGCCGTGAGAAAGGCGCATTACTTCCGCGCAGCGCAAAGGATGGTGACAGGTTAACGGCCTTAAATGAACTGCTACGAGTTGACGGCAACACACCAGGCGGATTCCGTTTCATTTTGTCAACAAAAAAGAGGTACCAGTAATTGTGTGCTGCAATAAACATAAAAAGTCTAATGCAGTCAGTACCAGGGCAATGGTCATAAGTGTCATTATTATAGGTCTGGTTGGTCTGGTTGGTTGGTAAATCTTCTAAAATTGCAAATTAGAAAATAAAAGAAATTAATAAATTTGAAGCGAAAATCATATTTTCAATTAATTTTAATGGTTATGTATTGACTAACAAACGAATTACTGACTTATTAGTCAGTGACCCACGTGCAAGGAGACGGAGACAACCGAACACCATAAAATATAAGGCTAGGGAAAAAGTAATCTATTAATTTCTCGGTACATGACTTTAGTGATCGATATCTCGTGAAGTATCGATCGTACAGTTTTAAGTTTAGGCTTGTTTTAAAGCTGATACTTTATACTTAAAAAAATGCTTTAACTGTTTATTGTTTGTTCCATTCGTTTGTGAGTTACAGGGTGTAAACAACGGAAGTCACCAATGATAAAATTGGGTACTTATTACAGTTTTTCTTTGAAAAAGGTGAAAATTCAAGTTAGGGCGCTGAATTTTTGCATGATGTTTATGGTGCCGATGTTCTAACAGCTAGCTACGTTAAATTTTGGCTTCGGTGATCCTATTCAGTTATTTTTTATGTTAAAGCCTAGGCAGATACGTCATCGAAAATGTCGATAAAATCACAGAAATAATCAAAGTTGACCGGCATGTTAGAAGTCAGAGCATCGGTCAGGAGCTGAAGATCAAACAGTTTTAAGTCATTTGCGCAAAGCTGGATTCACAAAGAAGCTCGAAGTTTGGGCGCCAACCTATTTACACCAAAAAACATGATGGCTCGAATTTCCATCTGCGAAGTTTTGGCCAAACAGAATGAAATCGACCCATTTCTTAAACGGATGGGTACTGGGGATGAGAAATCGGTCACTTACGACAATTTTGTGTGAAATTCGTCAGGGTCTAAGGGTGATGAAGCAGCTTAACCGGTGGCTAAACCAGGAAAAACGGCTACGAAGGTTCTACTGGATATATGGTGGGACTTGATAGGAATCGTTTTTTATGAGTCGCTTCCGTGTGGCTTAACAATAAATTAAGATCTCTACTACCAACAACTGCACGGTTTGAAGCTAGCAATTAAGCAGAAATGACCAGAATCGGCCAACGGAAGAGGTTTTGTGTTCCACTAGGACAACGAAATGTCACAGACGTCTTTGGTGACATGTCAGAAAGTCCAGGAGCTTGGTTGAGAAGTTTTAATGCATCCACCGTATAGTCCGAACTTTGCACTAATCGATTGACACCTTTTTCGCGCATTACAAAATTTCCGGAGTGATGAAAAAGTAAGATTGTTAGGAAATTCTTCCCTAACCAAAAAACAAGGCGGACTATCTTATGGTTTGCTATTTTATTATTCGCAGAATACAAAAATTGTGTCCTATTGTGTCGTTGTCCTATTACACTTTTGATGGAAAAAGGGCTATTTCGTCGCTCGCGCGCGCTTAAGTAGCTATCGCTACTCGAATCTCATCTGCTCACTGATCAATCTGCTGCACTGCTATAATTGCGCTATAATTTTGCTGCACGACTTTTTTCCGCACTGACAGTCGGCGTCATGACGAAATGTCATGACAAAGATCAAGAAAGGATTGTGAAAATTGATTGTTCGAGTTTTTCGCCAATAACGAGCAAGCCTTCGACAAGAGATGGCATATCTTAGAAAAGACAACAAATTTTCCGACAAAACGGTACATATTTGACGTAAATCGCACCATCGGAAGTATCTTAAATAAAGTTTAGAATTATTAGAATTAGAATAGAACGTGATATATTAGGAAAATATTGGAAATTACTAAATGTAACACATCGTTCAATAAGTCCCGAGACTAGCGTAGAAATGGCGCTAATAATGCCATCTATATACCGACGTTCGGAAGTACCAACCTTCAGATGAGGTGTGTCAAAATTTGATGTAATTCGAAGCATAACCAAGAAAGCTATAGTGGTTAAAGTGACGCTACTTTTGCAATCCTGAAAAAATGGACCAAAACGAGTTTCGTGTGTTGATAAAACATTGTTTTCTAATGGGGAAAAAACACCGTTCAAGCTCAGCAATAGCTTGAAAAACGTTATCTGGACTCTACTCCGTCGAAACCAACCATTTGTCGGTGGAATGCAACTTCAAACGTTCGGGTCGGCCAAATGAGGCAGTAACTCCCGAAAACATCAAGCAAGTATTGAAAATCGTGATGGGTGACCGCAAAATGAAAGTGCACGAGATAGCTGAGATGGTGAATATATCAAGTGCTAGTGCATTTATTATTTGGCACCAAAATTGGCTATGAAAAAGTTTTTTTTCAAATGGGTGCCGCGTTTGCGCACATTGGAACAAAAGCTACCATGGCACAATTCAATCAAAACGATGACCAAATTCAACGAATAAGGCTCTCAACTGCTTCCTTATCCTCCGTACTCGCCGGATCTGGTCCCCAGCGACTACTGGCTTTTTACGGATCTCAAAAAGATGCTCAAGGGAAAAAGATATGGCTCGAATGAGGAGCTGATCGCTGCTACTGAGGGTCATTTTGAGTCAACAAACAAATCGTGCTACAAACATGGAATTGAAAAAATAGAGAAGTGTGGAATGATTGTATTACACTTTAAGAAGATTATGTTGATGAATAATAAAGAATTTTGCCGATAAAATGTTGTTTTCATAGTTAGTCTCGGGACTTATTGAACGATGCGTTAGCTTTATAGGATACGATTATCTTATGCATTAAAATATACAGTCAATTTTCTTCTTCTTCTTTTTTGGCGCTACAACCGCTGCGCGGTCTTGGCCTGCACCAGAGACTATGTTAATCTCTGGTGCTCTCTCTAACATTTCATTTTTACGGGCGGGATTGTTAGCCCCGCGCCAACCCCCCTATCACGCCGGTATCGGGAATCGAAACCATGGCCGGTTGAGTTACAACCGATCCCGGGATTCGAAACCCAGGCCAGCTGCGTGACAGCGAAGAGCACTACCGACTGCTCTATCAGCGGGGGTATACAGTCAATTTTAACCTTTTTCAAAGCCAAATCAAATTAATTCAAAAACTTCGATGAACACATCAATAATTTCAATTGATTGTGCCATTCCATCAATTTTGAATTGAATCATGTTTTGCGATGTTATTCTAAAATACCTGGCCATTTATCAGTAACGTCAGAGCCAGGTTCTACAATCGACCGGGCACGAACTTCAAGGTAACAATTTACAATTTAACTAAAAGACCATAACATGCAAAAGTTGCTAAAATGGCATTGAGAGTTGTCGTGAATTATTCATGGTATAAGTGCGCGGGCTTCTCTCTAAGCAGCAATCCAAATCCGTTCTTTGTCTTTGGCTCATTAAGCAAAAGTAGGATATTCATGACATGTTGTAGGCATGCGAGGTATACGAGGCACCTTTGGGAAGAGCGGAAAAAAAATGGGTAAACGCAAATGTATAATGCAACGACAGTTGCTCGAACGGAGTGATCTTTGTGCTGGCCATACATCTTATTACATTAGCTTATCAAAGATTCATCGCAACCGCAACTTGGGAGAGCGTTTTGTTCGTTGATGCAATCGTGTGACTTTTTAATTACTGCCACTTCAGCTCGTCTCCCACACTGTCACCCGTAGCCGGAAGTCTTGTGCCGTGCGCTCGGCAAACAAACAAAAAACGGAAAACATAGGCTCGCAGCTCGTTCGCATTACGGGATTCGTCGATGCGGTGAATAATTAACTAGGATGCATTAGGGTGTATCAAAAATGCATAATCAAACCACGATGCAACCACCGGGGCCCCGAGTCACGGGGAGGACGTGAGTGTGACAAACCGTGGCCGAGTGCCAAAAGCGGCCAAGCAGAACTAAGGGCCGCGACAGCTTTGCAGTTGGGTTCATGGGTTCGCGAAGACAGGCAGCTCATTTCAGATGCATTTAAAAACTGTCCGTAATCGCCGGGAGTTGAATGTCCACTTCATGCGAAAAAAACATCCTTCGATAACAATGTTGGCCCGTGTCGACGGACGACAGTGAGTCTTTTAATGCGTATGATTAACTGCCAGTTATAGTCGCACAAGTGCAAACATTAACACAAAGTGTAGTGCCCGGTGCCGGATGCAACCTGCATCGGCTGCTCTGTGACTGACGCATCAAACAAAGAGAAGATGGGAAAACCCTGCCCTGTGGCGACCCGGTGGTGAGCAAGGCTTATCGTGGCGCTTCTTGCGCAAAATTTAAATGGTCAGTGTACCGGAAACTAATTACCGGGGTGAAGGTGCGTTCGATTTGAGGAATTTGTTGAATGCAATCATTTGCATTACATTAACACGAATCATTGTTTCGCTTTGGCGCTGATGACCAAGGTTTGCATTGTGTCCATCGTTTCGGAATTTTAATAAGGAAACCAAACTTCGAACTGAAATCGAATTTAAGCGAAGAAAGCTGCGCCATATTCGAACATAACCAGAAACACAATTTTGTTTTGCAAAGTTAAAAAAAAGGAGGTTTATGATCCACGTTATAAAGTCTGTCTTATAAAGTGCCCACTGTCCTGAAGTAATCGGCACTGTTGCGGCACATGAAAATATGGAAAAGGATTCCTTTGCTTTAATGTCGCTGCTATCAAAGGGGAAAGAGCTCTTTTATGTCCTAATTCGTATGAATCTTTTATTACTTTTATCAAACCTTTATACACACCATCGCAAATACTGTAAGTGCAGCCGTAGGCATAAACATAGTTTTAATGCTTTCGAGTGCATGGCGAAACGATGAAATTGGTTGTTTCAGCGCAGCGCACAATGGACTGCTGCGTTGGCGCCAATCGTAAATAGATGATCGCGAATCTTTCGCACATCATAAATATGAGCCGTAAATTTGGATTCTATTACCGACCACACGTGGTTTGTGGTTACGGTGTGTGATAGCGCATCCTACTAAATTTTAAAGCTGTTCTATAAAACGTAACGAGGCACGGCGGCTAACGTGTGGTCGACTCTAGCCGAATTTCATACCGCCTACATAAATTCTTCTTCGGCGTTTTTATTCGCCGCCGTATCGTTTTCGGATCAATCAACCGATTTTATCAAGCCTAGAGAAAATGTTTGGCCCTTTGGCGGAATGAAAATTGTGAAAGCACTATGAAGCATAATAAACTGTATCAGGTGTAAAAATGATCTCGGTGATATGGCCAGTATGTTTAGGGTGGTGGTTCAATCTTCTCTAGCGTCCTTGCAGAATGGTGGTTTCTAATCGAAAGTAGTAAACATACGGTTGTAATAAAAAAGTGTTACTCATTGTGTGTGAATCAATAGACACAATGCAAATAAAATTATGGCGAAGCCTTTGAAGACAGTTGAGCGATGATTGTTGCGCAGAACATGTGCAGTATGGAGGCAAAATCAAATGTCAAACCATAGAATTGAGTTCTGCTTATCGAACCGCAAAACTTATTGAACAACTTGGTAAATATCGTTCAAGATAGTTCAATATCTTAATATTTTTAACGACACCTTAGTAAAGTGCACAGTTCTACTTTGTTGCCCCATGGTTAATGATGAGATAAAATTTTATTTTTTATTTTCATTTGATTTAAGACATTTATTTTCTGTTCTTTTGAATAAAAAACCGAAGAACTAGCTTTCACATTTTCACATTTTCATTCAACCTAATTGGTGCTCTTGGTTAATTACATTTCTAGTTTCCTTGATTTTATCTGCAATGCTAAACAATGTTTCCAAATTTTAGTATTTTTGCTTCTTCGCAAACTCCAATCATCTCTGGAAAGAATTTTTGATCTCTTAATCCAACGCAGTGTTAGAGTATTTATCGCCTTCTTCATAAAGTGACAATAGAGTAGAAGTAGGAAAGTACCAGATCCTCCTGTTAAGTGTCGGATACATCCGTTTTCACTATCAGCTTGATAACCATGACATCATTATCAGAAATCTGATAATCTAAATAACCCTAAAATACAGAATCCTGTTGCCGAAACAAACTTCGATACCAGGATTAGTAAAGTTTTATTAGAAAAAGGTACTACCAAGAGCTTTTGTGATCTAATCCAATGCTCGACAGGCTCTAGGTACAATCATTTTCCATTCCTGCCATTTCGATAACCTACAGTCCCAGTTACCAGTGCCAACAAGAGAAAAGGAAAATTTGCAACATTTTCATTACTTTCGCCCCGATCGATTTCGCATTTCGGATGGCGGAATAATTTGAAGCAAATTCGACCCGTTTCGAGTACACAATCATCCCATCTCGCCGAGGATGTTGATGATGGGCCTTTTCCGTGCCGTGCAGGGTATGTGGCTTAGTGGGAAAAGTTTTGCTCGACGGATTCTCCATCTTTAGCTCCCCGGATTATTAGAAATGCGTGGAAATTTACAAAAAAAAGATTCTGTTGTTATGGCCTCGACGAGGATTCAAATCCGGGATAGCGATATCGGCCACGTATAAACATCGTTGCGTAACTTCGTCCGTTGTTCGCCGTACACCTCGGGGTTTCCGCGTTGTGTCCTGTGAAAGAGGAGAAACGGAAAGTTTTTGGCTAATAAACAATGTTTACAAGAATATCGTTAATGATATTGATCGCAAAAATTAGAGCATCACGAGGCAATCTCGGCCAATGTCGTAAAACTGTTCGCAAAACTGGTGAAGCCATTAACGATAAACTTTCCAACGACGTTTTGGTGGTTCTATGGATTAGGGACGGTGCATGTGATGAAAGCAAATTTACATAGGGTGTATTTGGACCAAGATGAAGTGAATTACTTTCTGGCATGTTCCAAACCAGACTAACGTATTAGCAAAAGTGAAACGATTATCTTATAGTAATATGTTTTTCCTGTTTTGAAATAACTCCGTAGATTAAATATAAATGAAAGTCTATTGAAGATCGGCGGTAAACATCTAACCATTATCTCATTTAATAGAGAAACTTGTTGGAATATATTTCTACTTTACTTCCGGTTTTATCATATTAATAAAACATTGATCAGAAGAAAAATTAAAAAACAAGTCCGTTCGATTTTAAATATTTGGAATATTGTTTATGTCGTTCCCTTTTTCTGTCCTGTAGTATGTTGTAGGTCGTGGTGTAATGTAACGTCTATTTACATCTATAGAATTTATTGCATTAGCCATTTTTAAAATCTTTATACGTGCGTCCTATTTCGATAAGTGCTTGTTGTAGGTGTGTCAATTCATCTCTTATCATACCACTGTAGCCACATAAACTTATTGAATTAACAACTTCACAGGGATATTGTGGTCTTAAGACCTTCGGTTACTGGTTACGTTTGTTTTTCTGTTCACACCTATAAGATACACATAACATTGTACGATGATTCTTATTGTTTCTTCACAAGCGCTTCGTGGGTGGATTAAAGCTGTTATGTCTCACTTGTTTTTATTAACAACCAACAACATGAATGTCACGGCTGAGCTCTATGATAGGACTAGGAAACGCTGGAGCAGAGCAATATTCGGTTGCTTCTAACGGCTTGGGTGATTGTTGGTTTACAAAGTTTTCATTTTCATGGCTGCATGACTGTTTGTGTCATTTCGCGTTACACCCTGCCCATCCAACATCGTTGGGAAAATTGAGCATATTCCACATCGCCTAGCATTTCACCTTATGATACTATGGCCAATGTTGGGTCGTCTTAAGCAACATTGACTACTATCAGGGAAGTGACATGATTCCCGTCCCCGACGGAAGGAAAACAATGGGACTTATAATTTACTACCGTCATAGAGCTTTAATGTTATGAATGGATATTTTTTACTTACCCAGTTATACTAATCAGCTTTGTCACATAGTTGTTACTAGTAGTAGCTATGAAATAAAGCTATTGAAATTCATACTAAATATGGTTTACAACAAGGACAATGGAATGCAAGGAACAATTCACGGTCGTCAATTTGTCTGCGCTTACATAACGGTCTATAAGACACCATTGTAATGTATATTCAAAATACTAAAAAGCATTATACTTTTTAATGCTAAAGATTTTCAAAGCCATCATCGGACTGGGTCGCATTTATAACTAAAATGTTACACGAATTAAAATCATTAAAATCAATCAATCATTTTTCTATTTTTTATTCCATAAACATAAAAAATAAATGATTTGCATCTGGTTAAACAAAGGAAAATTAGTAATAAAAGGGTATACCATCCAGGAGTATATAGCGTCCCCTAAGTTTTTTCTCAATATTATTATCAAGAGATCAAATGCATTGTGCTAGAAAGTCCTCTTTAGGCAAAATGTTTCTGCCCTGCTCACACAAAACAACCAAATTATCGGAGAATAAATCTAGTGGGAATCCGGAGGCATTTCCGGTGTCCTCTCATTTGGTAAACCCGAAAATAGATGCCTTTCTCCTGGGTAGACAACATACAGCAGTTCATCAGTTGATGGTGGGTCAGACACTAAGTAGTCAGTTAGACCAAGAGTCTATTCTAGTTGACCGTCTCGAAGTGCGAACCGGACCGTGCGCTAATTCCACCTTAATTAAAAAAATTGATGTCACCCTCGGAGCAAATTGCTTCTGATAATTGCCAAAGATGCCGATTTTGGGGTGTCATTCGTCGTCTTTGCAGTATTGCCGCCGCCTAGCTTCATTCGTTCGATTGACCTTAATTGAGTAGATTTTTTACATATTTTTGAAACGTTGACTTCGGTAATCTTTGCATGCGAGTATGTAACAATACATTTGCTAGTGGTTATCTGTTCATACTTGGCGGTGTTTCCTTGTTACTTAGAGGCTAATTATTGGAATATATCAACCACAAAGCTCTGTCAATTTAAATTGAAGGTAAACTCAGAGGAGACAAATGAACGACGGCTTCATCATATTTTTCTTTTTGTAGTCTTCAATGTTGCTTTTATCAACTGCAGTATTTTCGTTTGTAATTGTCAAACGAAGCAATTAAAATGTATGAGTGTACTTGTTATTTATAATCCGTAATAGACAATTCATATTTATGTATAGAATTATTTTATTTACGAACAAATGTATTGAAATTAATTGAATTTAACAAATTAAAGAACTGTGCGAATGCAAATATGTTGTTATATTACCAAATTCAATCCAATCGTCTTCATTATGTTTTAACGTTCAGTTTTTAAACAGTTTTAAAACAATACATAACATCAGTGCTTCATTTTAGTTGGATATTTCACCTTTGATACTTTCATGACACTTTGTTGCTTTAATTAGTGAATATATCAAAAGGAACTACTTGAATCCGAAAGGGCTTGAACTATACTAGTTGTGTATAGTAAGAAGATTGTACAAGAGAATACATCTGCCTTCTGCTGTAAGCTGCTCGCCAGATCTAGAACTAGTCGATACAACTGGTGACATTCCAGGTTCCATCGCAATAGAGATGAAAAATCCGCCTTGAGCAGACCGGCGGCTCAAAGTAAGTCAAAACAAGGACTAGAGAAGCGCAAAAAGCCGAAAACATAATAATAATAAATATATATCTACACAGTAAACAAGGTGCACAATCTGGAACACGTGAGGACGTCGCAGAAGATTTATGGCGGCCATAAAGATGACAAAACTTGTCATTAATTAAATGTAATGAATTGCCATTATCCACCATTAAGAGTGGTGGCTGCCGATTTCGGTCAACTGTTACTGCATCGTTTGTCAGCTTTCTTAGCCTCCCGGCCGGCCAAGGAGCTTGTAACAAGGAGCTACTAAACTGGGAATATGTGTGAGATTTTGAGCCTCTTGCCCATCTATTCTGCTGATTGCATGTTTTTCTTTTTTTCCTTGCCTCAACCTTTGTAAGCCCCATCTGAGTTTATCAAATTTGGCAAGGATCTACGCAATACCGGCAGTATTAGCAGCTGTTACGTAGGCCTACTGCGCGTTGAAATGCTACTATTTAATGATGCTTGGAAAATGCGTACAGCTTCGTCCAATTACATTTTGTGTTTCGAGTGTTCTTGTATAATTTTGATAAAGACATGTGTGAATCGTATTTTGAAGTGGTTTCATAGGGGACAGAAAGAGTCCATGGCAAAATCTAAGAATCGAAGAAAAGGTGTAATAATTGATCATTGACTTAAAATTGAGTATAATTTGCTGTAATTGGTACAAAGACGTGATTGGGTTCATTTGCTTTGGTTTTTCTATGGTATTGGCAAAAGATGATGAATATATTCAAATAATATTTTTAGTTTTAGCGATAAGCACTTGAACAATGTTTTCAGAGTTATGCTCCATTGCTTGTTTTGGCAAAATGGGAACTACTATACTTGGCGAATTTTAATATGTTTCAAGCTATACGTGATGCAAGTGTGTTCTGTTTTCAGCATGCTATCTGAGTATTTCCCAGGTGACTACCTTGGTTTCGTTGCCGTTCGTTTTCAGAAGCGAACGATCCGAAACGCAATGAAACATGAAACTATACCTCGACAAACATAATAGTTCCATGAATCTCATGGTTCGAAAATACAATCACTGAATCGATACAAAATAAATAAAAGGACCTTCCAATATGCTTGGGCCCTTTTCATTGCAAGAAAACTAGTTCGGAAACACTTAAAATCGTACGTTTGTAATACATGGTTTTAAGCATTTCCAAACAAATTTTCTTTAGTTATACAGTTTTGCACAAAAAAATAAATTATACACTAAGTATAAAAAATATAAGAATGTATCAAGTGACTTCAGTAACAAAAAAATGCTTCAGGTCAGCGTAGCATAGTAAAAATGAGTAGAATACAAGCCAAACAAAACAGAAAATGATAAAAAGCACGCAAGACAGCGCTTGTGTGAACGAAGAGTGGTTAAAGGAGCTCTGCAAAGTTTTGCGGCAATAAGCTGACAGGAGCTGTCACGCCGGAGAAGGTTTTAATATTTCATGCGAATTTATTTCGCCATCATTTTCTTGGCGCTAAATTTGATGAGTCACCAGTTTCGCGGTTGGCGTGAAATTCGGTGCCGTGCGTCGAAAGCTGAGTTGCGGGAACGCACACCAATCTTCAAACGATGATCGCCCTCCAGCCCTGGAAAAGATGAATGTTTTGGAGAGTTTGTCACACGCTTCCTTCGGTGTCAGCAGAAGGTCCTGGATGCTTGGAGGTCTATGTGTTATCACGTGACATTAATTATTTAGACAATCTTGAAGAGGATGGAAGCGCGAAAGCTTGCGTTAGTAGATTCTCTTCATGTCATAAAAAGGCCAATTACGAAAAATTAAATGTTATTCAATGTTTTTTTATTTTGATGATGTAACTTCCCTTCAGGTAAAGCTTATTTTCGGTGGTTTTCGGGCTAGTTCTTTCTAATGAGGAGGTAAGATCTATCAGCGAGGGCTATGGGTTATGTTAGTGTATTTAAGACATCGTATGGCACCTTGAACGTGGCAAAAAGGCCAACGAATGCCGCCAGTCTGCCAATACGATTGTACTCCACAAAACACAATCCGTATTCGGTTGATTAATTGGAAGGATCATATCAGATTCGCAAAAACGCTAATCATGAAATGGAAAGAAATAGCTTTAGGGGTCAATGCAATGTGCAATGCTGGACTCCGAATCTGGACTTACATCAGCATCTATCGCTCGACAATGCCGTTTTAGGTCTCCACTCGTTATCTTTCGCATAACCGCCATTCTCAACTTGGAACATGGCTTGGGCGGAGATGCATTTCAGAAACGAAATCGTTTCTCGCTTTCGTTGCTTTTCAAGAGAGAGGAAAACCTTATGTGTTCTGTCAGGGCAGTTAGCCGGCTTGGTTGTAGCAACTCGCCATTACCAACACTAATGACGGTAATGATGTTGACTATTACAGCGAATGCGCCGGCGACTGGCAGGAATGGCGGACCGAAATTACGTCGCAGAAAGTTTGCTGCTGATCTTCTCGTTAACAGCGCCGACTATCTGGATACTCTTTCTATGGCCTGGAAATTGTCACAAGTAGTTCGCTCAAGCAGAAGGTATATTACGCCCACGGTTATGGTGTTTGTTGATTTTTCGTTCAAAAATTGTCTAAATTTACATTCTTCCCGTTTACAAAGTTAGGTAAAACAAACAAATTATTAGGGATGTGTCAAATGAAAATGTATCAATCTGTTTGAATAATACATCACCGTCGGCGGTGCAGGAACTAAGGTTTTTATGTATTTGAACATCTGAAAATTATTTTAAAACAGTTTGTACGATATCTTCGCTTTTCATCATCATTTTGCATTTCATTAATCATTGATTTTATTTTCGTTGGTCCATACATCCGAAGAAATTTACAACCACCTTCTTCCATAAATTATTGGGCTTTTTGCATTCCATAAGCGTACGAAGGTAACATTTATTGTGAAACGCGAGTAACATTTTTCCATAATTAACATTATGATAATGCACCTGAGACGAACGCCGATTAGCAGCCAACCATGGAATAAAACAATGATTTGGTGAGCATTTTGAAAAGTTCTCAAAAAACCGAAAAATGCATCGGACTGTGGCCACCTAGCCTTCAAATTTGTAAAGTGCATACACTTTCACCAGACCGTGATACGGTCCGCTCCTCCTGTCTCAATCCTGCATTTCAGACGGCAATGGCGACAGCCTTCAAGCACTCCGAGCTTTTAATCGCAGCCCATGGCTGTAATTAGTCAAAAAATTTCAGACACAATTAATCATCCCGCGACGGAACGACGCGCGTTCCGTCAAAAGCGTGATAAACCCGGCAATTATTTATTTTTCGTTCTCTATGTTCCCTTTTGGGATCCGATGGAAACGAATCGTAAACTTATGGACGGACAGATGCAGACGAGCCATGTGGTTGTACAATGTGTTTTATTTATTTATTTTTTCGTTTGGATTTTTCGTCGAGGAACGTGTACACGGTTGAAGTTTCAGAACTCGTAGGTTCGTGTCGCTTATTTGACGTTTGAATACGTTCCGCGAGTCTGTCGAGTCTTCGTCTATTTGGCTATGAGGTTGCAGGCGGCAAGAGTGCATTTGGCAAAAGCATGGCTGTGGAAAAAGCAGGAACTAAGTCCCAGACACGGCTCGCAACCACAGAGTGGAAAGCGAGCCACAATAAAGGTTGTTCTTATGAATATCATGGGCATGTGCTTTGTTCGTGCCATTAAAGTTTTGATAAGATGATTAATTACATCAGATAAGTGTTGTGAAAATAAATGTATAATTTGTGTTGAAAGATACAAACAAAGCACCGGCTGGGTGGCATCACAAGAAATGCAAAACTTTGGGAACCCCACCAACTCAGGTGTTTTCAACGGCCATAAATAATAGAGGTGTTGCACGTTCCCAGATTCTGCACCCAGTCGCATTTCACAGACCAAACCAACATGCTTTTGTGAAAAATGCTGTCAGGGAAAGCAAATCTTCTATGGTTTTGATGTTGTTCGTATTTTGGAAGGTTGCAGCAGGAACATCGTAATGAGACTGGCCTCACCTAGGTACAGCTGGTATTGTTGTGCTAATTATTTCGATTCTACTCGATGGCTTCTTCAATTTCTTTTATAATTATTGAGTACTATTACTGTCTTATACTTTTTCTGTACATGTTAATTATCACTGTGAAGAAGACTGTATAAAGTTAAACATATATGGGAGACAAGGATTACAATTCGTTTACTACTGCAATTGTCTTTATAATGGATGTCTATTGTAACTCACAAATTGAATCTAGAAACGCAATTAGTTTGAATAATCATATTCGTTGGCGTTTATTCAGACTGCTTAAAACGTTAAGTAATACTTAAGTTCATTTCTATGCAAAACAATCACTAATTAATTATGCATTGCGCATTCTGTCACGGTGGCTTATGAAAGAGAATGTATTTTCTGGTCGTGCTCATTAGTTAATCGGTTGCGTAGTTCTTAGCGTATTACTGCTGTATCGGAAATCGCAAAATAAACCAAACGCCCTAGGACCAGGAGTAAGGTTCATTCAGGCACATCCTAGCCCGCCAAAATCAGAACACCGGGCCACGAAAGCCTCTATTTCCCAATTGTTCGTGACATTGCATTTGCGTATAAATGTGCCGGAGCTCATTATGCTAATTAAAAACGTGAGGATATTAGGGACCGGTGAGCACTTTCGCACGCTGTATGTGATGATACTTAAACCTGGTGAAGTGATACTTGGTATTCTGGATGAAAACGGTTGCACACTGATCGTGCGACAAGCATCCCCCTTCTCGCCACAGGTTTTGTCGCCGAAACGGTGGCGTTTTTCAACGCTGATGTGTGAACGTGCATGTCATAACTTTAGACGGCAACGATACCTCTGCTCGCAAACAATTTGGAGCGTGCATGTTTGATACGATAAACATAACACCTGCGGGATGACCGAAGCACCATCGTTTGGGTGAAAAATTAATTGAGAAATTAATATTCTTATGTTATATTTATCTTATATTTTATCTGTACTGATCAGAGAGCAGTTGAAGTGAACATTCAGAGTTCTCCTAGCAAATAGTCGAACCACTTTTTAACTTGGGCAATTCGGTCGACCGCGTAACGCTTCGTAACAGCAATTTCATATTAATCGTTATCATCCAATGTTTGCTATTGAATTTGTTTAGCTAATGGTTTGTTTATTGTGATTGCGGATGAAATACTGAAAAATTTGTTTTTAAGATAAAGTTCTGACTAAATATTGTAGTATTACAGTAAATTTTTTTCTTAGCGATACTACGATGCTTTGGATGTGGAAAGTTTAACTGCAGTTCATCAAATTCAGTTTTTTTCCGGTAATGTAGTCACTCCAAAGGCATTTGTATTTTCCTTGAAATATTGGCGTAGAAAAATAAAGCTATGGCGACCCTTTGAGGAATCTTTGGGTTCGGTAAGTCTTACACCTTATCGGCGTGCTCGGCGAAAAACACAACTCTGTCAATTGAAGAATGTGGCGGTTTCGGGAACACATATACCCTATATATATATAGTCTTGTTAATTTAGATTAGGTAAACTATAAAATGTAAATTTAATAAATACGACTCAGCGCGCTTTTGTAAGACTCAAAAGCAAATGGAAGTAGTAGCCCATTCTGAACTATTTTGACAGCAATGGTTAAAGTTTTGCTTGCATTCATTGTTACTACCGTTTCGTTTTTTGGGCAGCTTTATGACGATTTTGGTTTGAGCTTTAAGAGCATTTTTTATTACTGCAACAGCTACTTTATACTGCATTCTTACAATGCGTTCATTGAAATTCTTTATGTTGTTAAAAGGGCAAGAAAATTCCTGATATGCCATAAAAATGAAGCAATGGACAAAACGTCGACATTTTCGTTACAAGCCAGACTTTCGTCATCGAAAATTTGAAAGATTAAGAAAGACATAAAAGATAGGAGAAATAACACCGCGTCCGTTCATGAAAGCGAAAAAGAATTGTGCTAATTTTTTGCTAGATTTCGACAGCTGTTACTATAACGTATCCAGTAACGATAAAACCACGTCACCCATCAGCTACGGAACGATTTTCTACTACCAAATCAGACCAGATTTTGAGCGTAACTCGAGTATAATGTTTTCCAAATATTTCAATTAAGGCCAGGAATCATATAGAATGTGAAAGTTGTTTATTTCCAATCTTTATGATGATGTTTGATAGCCACATGTTTGCAACAACGTGAATGTAATTGCATGGCTTTACTGACCGAAAGTTTTCCATCTGAAACAACATCGCGTGGTGAAATGAGTGGAGAATTATCGGGAAAACTACGATACAATCGGCTTACGGATGCGATAGTGAATTAAACTATGCCGCAAGTGTTGCGGTAACAGAATGTGTTGTACTATTGCAAGTATTACTGAGCAACTAATCCAATGATTAGCGTTCATGTAAGCGACGGTTTTACGTCCACTGACAAATGAACTATGTGCTATCAAACCTGGATCAGCGATTTATGCATCATGCTAAATACATAAAATCGTTGTAATCCAACTTCCCCACACACCCGTTGTAACAAAAATCCAGTTCCTACTACCGACCGAATAGATTGATAGCTCAGTTTACTCGTGTAGAATTATTGAACTATTTTTATTCGGTATTATAATCTAAGACACTTATAAACCATCGTTTATAAAGTTGAATTAGTTTTTTCGCTCGTTCATTTGGTCATTCCGCTGGATGCTGCACAACAAACCAGGCGTCTCCATTATGAAAAAATGGTAATGTAAAACAATCTTGTTGCGTATAACAGTTTGGGTCCCCTCCACCGCTGTCAACTCAACCCAGGTTCCGTAAACTTTTGGCTGGAGTATCAACTCAGGTTCCGTAAACAGTTCGAGCGTCGAGGATCGAACGCCGAAGGTCGACCGCTGACCGGGAGAGCGGGTTGACGACCGAGGGACCAAGCGACGCGCACAGGCACGTAACGGGACGAAATCAGGTAGTTACGATCGAGAAGCGGATAAACCAGCAATGTTTTAGCAATCGGTGCGGAAATAAAGTATTAGAAAATTACCCTACCGTGCTCAAAGCATTTAATCGCGATCGTGCTCAACAAATCTGTTTTGTTATTTTTATCAATTTATCAGCTTGTTGTCTACTTTTAGGTCTTTCTGAATTGGACCTTGTTTAATTTGTTTCTTAAGTAGAATTAGAGAAAAGAATATTGAGTACTAACATTGCCATAAAAATATTATTTTTGAGAGGGGCGAACTTACCTATAATATAGTTTATTTATTGATTATTTAATATTTTGGAAAATTTATTGCTCATTTCACACAACAGTTTTTGTTCGGTTTAGGAAATGCGAGGAAATACTTTGTGCACAGAGGACTACGTTAGACCAGCCTGTGTTGCGATCTCTTTTAAAATGTTCTTCATACTAAATCCACTTGATTCTGCATTCGATCGATAATATCCAAGTATCAATTGAGCACTTGATACTTTCGCCTATCACTCTTTTATATTATTTCTATATTCTTGTATTCTAAACAATACTAATAAATGTACAACGGTAGATTTATATTAATGTATTGTTTTAAGAATCTTAAATGTATTTAATAGCTAACCTGGACACATTGAGCTTTGGATAATTAAGCATAGTAATTCAAAAGGAAAACTTGGGTAAAATAAAAATACATTGTATATTGCAAAATTGTTTAACTTCGCTATTTTTAAGCTCAACATAAAGTTATGATATGGAAATTTGAAGGCCCGTATGGCAAAGTGTTCAGTACAGATGCTTGTTTTATTCTAATTCTTATTGCATCTAAAAGAACGTAGACAAACATTTTCATCTTACCGAGAAAGTAATTTTAAGCCAATTTAAAGAAGAGTTTGTAAGACTCTTCTTGACATATCACTCACTGCACTGGCAGCTCACTTCTAAAACTGTGGTTGTTTCAGTCATCTAGACAAGCGATTCTCCACGAATAACCATAAGTGCAAATCGTCATTGGATTGATTTATCTGTTGTTTTGCATCGAGCTCGGCGTGTCGACCCCACGAAGTCAACGTACTGCCATTAGTAGCGAGAATTCCAATTTCAATATGTTTTCTCCAAATCAGTTCGTTGATACATGATGATTTGTGCTTTTCGGCTTTATTTGCTCTTTTCCCTGCTCGCGTCTGTTAATACGGTTGCCGTGCGCTGCTTTTTAATAGGTTTCCTTTTTTTCAGCTAGCTTCACGCGGTCGATGCACCAGCGGCAGTCTGTGTGCAGTGCAACTGGGACTGCGCTCACGCATGTGTGCCATGCCCTAAGCACTGTGGCCACGTTGAAACATGCATCTTAGAAGTGTGACTCACTCCCCCCCGGCTGCTATGCCACGAAATGGTAAAGAAAACGACGCCGCGAGAGATGGCTGCAGAGTTATCCACAATATTTTGTGGCCATGCAACTCACCAGAGGGCATCATGTTTCCGTGGGTTACCCGAGTACGGTCGCGTTTGCAAAATCATAAATAATGTAGCATTGATTTATGGGTGTTGCCTTTGTTGGATTGCATGCCCTTGGGCGATGCAGTCAACCGAGCGGTGCTTCATTGGTGCCGGTAGATATCTGGCAACGTTTCGCGATTAAATGGGACGGGCTCAGAGCATGGCACACAAATTTGCTATTTCTTCATTATGGACCTATACCATTTGAAACTCATTTGATTTTATTATTCACAATTATATTATAAAAGTCTTTTAAGTAATCAGTATAAATGTTTCGAAATGTTACAGCTTCCCATCCGTCATCGTTCATTACCACCAGATGAAGTACCTCAACGATCAATAAATCATGTCGTAATTGATGGCAGATATGACAGTAACAAAAAGCCTTATTTGCCACGCTGATAAGCAAGATTCGTGCCTATGTCAACCATTTTTTTCATTCCATCTCCATCCCGTTTTGAGTCATCTTTCCGATCCATCCCACGTCGATAGGCGATCTATGCCGGTGTCATGTTACACGCGTTTTTAAAGATCAATCGACACGGGCTGCAGCATCGCAACCTGCTCCAGAGTGCAACAAATTAGACATTATGTTAAAGTAATGAGTGTCATCTGTTCCTTGGGCGTCATTAACACCGGTGTGCTCAATTGCATCGGTCGGCCCATCAGAACCAGTTTAATCAACACTGTCATCGGCATCGACACCTCTCGTCCTGCGCCCCCCCGAGGGGGGGGAGCACGGGAGTGCAATTGGCCGTGGAATGGGCCAATGTTTTATGCTCCATCGTGTCATCGTGCGAGCAGGCGACACCCGGCGGTGGACCACGCACTGCACCCGTCGTCAGATCAGAAGTTGTTTGCCTTCGGTGCCGGCTTGGCGCAGTAGATCTTATGAAGGGAATCGGAGGAAAAACAAAATGGAACTGAACTGGATATGCCCCCCCCGGCACGGCCACCCATCCGGCCGTGTCCATCGTACCGGTTGACAGCTGCCCACAGCCACCGATTAAGCGTTCACAGTTCGGTTCCCCTTGGGTGGCTGTTTCCAGTCAAGCAATTGATTGCTCCGTGAACCGTTAAGGATGCGGCATCCCGACTACTGGCATCTCGATTGCTCTCGCATGCGTACGGCAGCGTTAATTTCCCCGCAGGACCACAGGAACAGGCTCCTTTGAGGCCGCTCGAGGGCGCGCTGCTTTCGGAGCGGAATGAATTATTAATTGAACAAATAATTAGTTGCGTTTTACGATGCATCAATAAATTTATGTCGCAACATAAATCACGGCTGTCAACCTGGCACCCTCCCCGGGGGGTGGCACGACTGCTTGACCGGTGCACCAGAGGGACTGTCATATGCCACCGTCGTCATCGGCATGACAGGCTTTGCAGCGGAACATCCTGGTTAGACCGGACGCTTGACAGTTTGGCGCCGAAACATCTTCATACCAAACGGCGGCGTGCGGTTTGGCCGTTGTCTGTAACAAAATGCAAACCAACCGAAAGGTGAGTTCAGCTTTTCTTACCCACATTGTCCCGAAGCGAAATGCTTCGGCTTCACAGAAATTCGCAACAACAGAAGACTAAAGCGGTTTATGAGCGGTCTCGCGTTAGAGTGTACCTAATTGTGGAGCTGCCAGAGCCACGGCTACCAGCAGCAGCAGCTGCTGTACTCTGTCCAGGCTCCGTTTAGCGGCACCAGTAGGTCACCACCCGAGCGACACTCGATCCGCGTTGATGGCCGTTATTAATGATAATTTACTGCAGCAAAGACGATGTCGCGAACCGAGGCAAACCGACGCCAAAACGGTGCACGATGATCACACTCAACCCCTCGGAACCTCCTAAGGGAACCGTGATGATTCCTTGCTGATCGCTTCCCAGATCGCTCAGGCCACGGATCACGATACGCGGTCGGCGCCGACGGTGGTTTACTCGCACATTTTTAATTGCTCGCTTAAACTTTCGACACTAATGTCCCGTACCGCGTGTTGGCCCTCCAATGACCGCAGTGTTGTTTGTTCGCAAAGGACAGTGGGAGAAAGGGTGCACCCGGAATGGGCAAAATTGATGGCCAACCAACATTAATGTTGAGTAATTTATTATTGAAATTTTACCATTGCATGAATCCGGAGCAAACCGGCGATTTCAGAATTCACTCCAGGGTTCATCAAACAAATGGAATGAAAAATCATAGAGACGGATCTGGGAACCACAGTCAAAGGGGAACGGTACATGAGACACGGTATTTGACATGCACACAAAAAGTCCTCATCACGTCCCATTGTAGCATAGCCACGCTGGCAGCGGGTACATTCGCGACTTCCTTCAGCGCGACTGCATGGCCTGTCGGCTGAAAGGCCTGTCCAGCCCAGTTGTTGGCGGCTGGCCCCGGAAAGTTTGCAACACATATGATAAATCTTTCCACGCCCCGTGTCCGTTGGACGGGACGAGGGCCTATGCCTTGACGATGCAAACGGTGTCGGTTCAGGGAGTAAAGTTGAAAGGTTATGAGACAAGTTGTTGGCTACGCTCGAAAAGTTTCCTTTCGGGTAGTAGACAGTTTATTTTGCTGTTGTTGTTTGTTCCTTTTTCTAGTACATGATGTTTTTGCTTTATTTATTTGCACCACATGATGGTGCATGCATGATGCAACGGAGTTAATCAAATACGAAATTCGAAACCAAAATAAGGAGTCTGGACATGTTGGAGAGTGCAACACAAAATTTGTTAACATATCAGGTTGGGGAAAAAGAAATCGACGTTTTTCACGATAGATGTCTTTTGTGATCGATATCTCGTAAAGTATCGATCGTACAGTTTTAAGTTTGGGCTTGTTTTAAAGCTAATACTTTACACTTAAAAAGATGCTTTCACTGTTTATTGTTTGTTCCATTCGTTTGTGAGTTACAGGGTGTTAACAATGGAGGTCAACGAAGAGAAAATTCGGTACATTTTATAGATTTTCTTTGAAAAAGCCGAAAACTCAAGCTGGGTCGCTGAAATTTTGCATTGTGTTTATGCTGCCGATACTCTAACAGCTAGTTAGGTGCAATTTTGGTTCCGTGGACCCGTTTCAGTTATTTTCGATGTTAAAGATGCACCTCGCCCAGGCAGACACGTCATCGAAAATGTCGATAAAATCACAGAAATAATCAATGTTTACCGGCATGTTAGAAGTCAGAGCATCGGTTAGGAGCTAAAGATTAACCATCAGACAGTTTTAAGCCATTTGCGCAAAGCTGGATTCACAAAGAAGCTCGATGTTTGGTCGCCACCGTATTTACACCAAGAAACATGATGGCTCGAATTTCCATCTGCGCAATTTTGGACAAACGGAATGAAATCGAACCATTTCTTAAACGGATGGGTACTGAGGATGAGAAATGGGATACATACGACAATACTGTGTGAAAATAATCTAGGTCTAAGCGTGGTGAAGCAGCTTTACCGGTGGTCAAATCAGGAATAACGGCCAGTAAGGTTTTACTGGTATTTGGGTAGGACTTGAAAGGAATCGTTTATTATGAATTGCTTTCGTGTGGTGAAACATTAAATTCAAATCTCTATTGCCAATTACTGCACCGTTCGAAGCTAGCAATTGACCAGAAACGGCCAGAATCAGCCGACAGAAAAGGTTTTGTGTTCCACCGAAATGTTACGCACGTCCTTAGTGACTTGCCAGAAAGTTCGGGAGCTTGGTTGGGATGTTTTAATGCATCCACCGTATAGTCCGGACCCAGCACCAAGCGATTGACACCTTTTTCGCGCATTACAAAATTTCCGGAGTGATGAAAAATTGAGATCAAGAAAGGATTGTGGAAAAGGATTGCTCAAGTTTTTCCCCAATAACGACCAAACCTTCTACACGAGAGGCAGTATAAAGGTACTTTTAGAAAGGCAACAAATTTTCCATCCAAATCGGACTATTGAAAACCTGTTAAATATTGTTTTGAAATTCACGCAAAAAACGTCAATTTCTTTTTAGCCAACCTAATATTAACTATTTTCATTTTGTTTTTTAAACTTAAAGCATGGTCCACGTAGAATCGGGAACAATTGAATTAGCTCTATCTCGGGGTTAGTTTGAGTTAGGAAACATGTGAAGCTGTCAAAATGAAGGTAATTTATTGTACTTTAGGAAAAAAATTCATAAATTTATTTTGTTGGTGGTCGGATGAAATCTTGAACTTTCTTTGGAATGCGCGCTATTATTTTCTGCACAATCTTCTGGTCAGCCTCAGCGGCTGATTTGTTCCAATTTATTTCCATCTCTGCAGCATCCTACATCACCTTTCCAGTCTTCTTCAACTTCCATTTGATTATTGCCCAATAATTTTCGATTGGGCGGAGTTTAGGTCAATTTGGTGGGTTGATATCCTTTGCGATGAAATCCACCTTATTGTCACGGTACCACTGAACTACCTCTCTGCTGTAGTGGCAGCTTGCCAAATCGGGCCAAAACTTAACCGGACCTTTGTGTGACTTAACAAATGGTAGTACACGCTTTTTGAGGCACTCTTCTTTGTACAACGTTGAGTTCATCGTCGTGTTTGTGATGAAAACCTTGGTTTTTCGACCACAGGTGCAGATTCCTTGCCAGATCATTAGTTTCCGTGCAAATTTATTGACGAATACAAATTTAAACTTGGAGGGGACATCTCCACGTGCCGTGGCAAGATAAAATTTTCGTCCAGGAAGCTGTCCAAAATCCATTTTCACGTATGTTTCGTCGTCCATAAGTAAGCATCCTGTGTACCTCGTCAGCACCTTCTCGTACAACTTTCTAGCGCGTGTTTTAGCGACTAGGTTTTGCTTAAGTGTCCTGTTTGGATGCTTACATGCAAGGAAAGAACAGTAGCCACTTCGTAGACAGATCCTCCGGACAGTACTTCTGCTGGCACCATATTTTTTTGCAATATCCCGAACCGGGGATCCAGGATTTGCCGCAATTGATCTCAAAACCTTCCAGATCAGCTGCCGGTCGTATGTTCCACTACGACATCTACTCTGAATCTTTCGGTCTACGGTATTGGGTTGCCGGAAACGTTAAAGCACAGCATATACAGTTGATTTTGCGAATTTTAGTGTTTTTGAGATTTTTAAAGCAGACCACGTGGGGTTCTCGGCGTGATTGTGCAGAATTTTTTTTCTTCTTTCCAGTTCCATTGAGCATAACTTTCTATAAACTCCTCGTACCAGGATGAAACTTTCAGCACTGACAGTCGAATGTTTACTAAAGACATAGCTGTCAAAACATTTGAAATCCGACCACCAGAGGCGCTGCTAGAAGACATACAACTTTTCCCGATTCTACGTGGACCATGCTTTATTGCTACTTTCCCTACATCAATCGTAAACAAAGACACAATATTTCAAAGGAATGCGTGTTGGAACAATAAAGGAAATAAAAATCTTTGATATTAATTAAAAGGTTTGTTTGTAAGGCAGACTTTTGGGTAGCATCCACGAATGTCGGATCATATTTAGGAAGTATTCAGGCAGAAACATTCCACATTTCCTACCCGAGCTATGCACCGAATCCATGGCTTACGATGCGGGATACGTCAAGCAATCAATATCAATTGTTGGTAGTACCACAAAGAACTATATATGAGATTTGCATCTCTTCAACAGACCGGCTGTAGTTGGAATATTTATCCGAAAAGAGGCTTTTTGATAATGGAACGTTCTTTTCCTGGAACGAAATGTGCTCATCAGCACGGAGCACGGCAGTTCTGACCTCATATCCTGAGGCTTAGGAAGATTCTTTAGTGCCGTTGGTCCGAGCACATAATGCGTTCGGTGCATGTCTTGATCGTACAAAGGCACCATAGAGTGGCACCTATGCCTACTCCTTTGCTTGGGTGCTTACAGACAACCCGTTCTACTTGGGCACCGTTGTAAGACTTTTGCAAAATTCCATTTTGGGAGCGATAAATCGTGCAGGATTAAGATTATCCTTGAAGATGAATCGTTCGGTCACCGTGAGTGTGTGTCCGGTCGTGGGCGCCCAGTTCCGTCTACTTATTGACCATGGTGTGGTCCTGCCATGTTGTTGCCAGAGCGTCGCCTCCTGCCTCCTGGGCACTATTCAATCGAAGCCGTTTTAATTATTCCAGAACGTGCAAGCCATGCGCAAGAATCGCACCAACGCACGGATCGTACCAACTTCTGGCCAAACGGCCCGGCAATCTTCGCCGGCCAATAATCGACGAACGGTGAACGTTTCGGTCAGACTGCCAGGGATTTAAGTACACAATATACCATGAACGGCTCTATCCGGGCGGATAGCCTAGAAACCGGTTCCGAAGTTCCTGCCTAGTTCCGGGGTTTGCCAAAGTCTCTTAAAAGCTTCCATCCGGAACGTATGGGGAAGCTTGTTAAGAATTCTTCCCAAATTAAATATTAATAGTACTCGGATACCTGGATTTCCAACAATGTTTTTCTGTTTGCTGCAGCAGATTAGATGATGCCTGGTTTCTGTGCATGCCGAGAACATGTTCGATCTTAGAAGGTACGTGAGCTTATCCTACTAAAATGAAGTTCGGTACAGTTCATAAATAATTAAATGTGGTGCTCCAAAAAACAGAATCATTGATTTGGGGTGCACTTGCCACGGATTACGGTACATTTCTTTCCAGTATTTCTAGTGGTGTTCAATTAAAGCAACTTTCTGTTTCATTGCACTTCTTGCGCCCAGATTCTGAGCGCAGTAATGATGCTGGTTATCGAGCCGGAAGCAGAAACAAATAATTTTCCGTTCGAATGCCATCGTCGTCGTCGTCGTTGAGGTCCGTACTCGAGCAATTCCATCACAAGCACCAGCAAAATGCTGCAGTGGCGCACGGAATTAAATCTGCGGAAAACAGAGTATTTGCATCTGGCGCGGCACGGTTCTCGACGTAGACTTGAAGGCAGCGCGCGCGCGCCATAACCGATCAGAAAGCCAGTAATTTTGCATCATTAATTCTCTGTTTCGTCGTTAGATGCGATTCGCCATCGTTTGCCACGATTTCGCCGATACGGTTCACCATCTGATTCGCTACATTTCCGCGCCGCTCACGCCGTGTTCCTTCTCATTGCCTGTCGCATTAGCCGGGGAGCCGTGGAGCTGCAGAAGTTTCGCCGGATGCAGTGTTGGATTGACGCATGCCTTCGCAAGCTGCACCGTGGTGGCCACACCGAAATCACAGACCCTACAGTCACGTCGCCCGTTGGGTGTACTGGGCTTTATTTTCCTTCTGCCGCCACAACACACAGCCTCGCAGCTTAAAGACGTGATCGGTTCTTCTCGGCACGGTATGCGCTTCCTGTCCAATGCCGCTGTCATTTCACGTAAAAAGCTTAGGCTAATGTAGAGCACGGGTTTCCATGGCACGGACACGGAAAACAGGAGAGGCTTCGGTGCTCGTTAGGGCCAGAGGTGCCACCGGTGCCACCACAACAAGGCGCCGGTACCACGCCGGAAGAGTGGTCCACGATCGCTCGCTGGGATCCCGGCGATGTATCCGGCACCGTCCACTTGGCATCATCCATATCTAATTACTGAAATCACGTAGAGAACGTATGGAAAAACATAAACTTTTATTTATACGAGCATTATGCATTTCAGCAGCGCACGTTTTTATCTGGCGGGCCGCGTCCCGCGTTCTATCGCGATGTCCCGGCTCGCTCGCAGGCTCTCTCGTGTCTTACGAGTTTTATTTTTCCACTTTCTGCTCCGATCAGCAGCAGCGAACAGAAACCAGAAGTGGCAAAGCTCCGAAACGTACTCCTCCACCGGTCCACCGGGTACGGTTCTTACGCCGGTTGGGTTGAAATCGAGTGGTATGATCTGATTTACTTAATTGAGATGTGCCACGGACAACGTCCTTCCTGTTTTTGGCGAATCTTCGTCGAAAAACGTGGTAGGAAGTTTCGACTGGCAGAGAGTTGCTGTTTGGTGTTTAAACAAATTTTGGAATGTTGGAACTTATTGGTTTAGATCTTTAGCTACTTCTATGAAAAGTAAAACACTCTATAGTTTCCACGGCCAGAAAGTTTGGCTCTAGGAAGGTTGTGGCCGTAAGCGTTTTACATACATCGTCAGCGTGCACCACCTTCGATCGGAGGGTATGATCCGGAGATGTAGCTTCCTCCGGCAACCCCTGCCGGTTCCCGTGGGCTTCGCCTGTGGCCCTTCTCCTTGTCGGGCGCAGTCTTTGACGACGTCGTTAACCTCACGTCCAGCGACTACTACACAGCGGCGGCGAGATGGCCAAGCGGACCTCACGCTCGTGTCGACCAAAACCAGCTTTTCCAGTTTTTGGTTTCGTTCCATTTATTGGCCGTTCTACTACGCAGAAAACGCTTACCTGTCCTGTGCTCACGTACGTACGTACGTACTTGTGGTCACAGATGCGCCGCTCGGCGAGAAAGGAGCATTCTACGGCGATGTGCACTCTGGCCTTTGCGATCGCGTAAACGGTTACGACGCTCCGGGGCGCTCCTTATGGCCGGGCCGGGCGCGTAGTTTGTTTGCCCCATTCGTCACGGCCACGGCTTGCGGTCCACCCAGCATCAGCTGTTCAATTTTGTGGGTCCGCTCGCCAAGGATGTTGCGCTTGCGGTGCAGCAGAACACGGGCAACACATTCTCCACACCGCGAAGCTAATTACAGTATTAGTTGAGCCTGGCAGCAACCCATTATCAATCAACAGGCGGCGGATGTGAGATAGATACCGCAGGCCGCCTATCGCCGGAAGGCCTGTCAATGTCTGTTAATCCAACCGATGCTACCGAAGCTACTCGGCACCGACGGCAACTGTCACGAGCTTAATGCAATGTAAACGTTTTCGGACCACACTCCGCCGTATCTGATTTGCTGAACTGGCTCCGTTTCTTGCTCGCAAAACAGTTTCCAAACAGTCTCGGCATCGCGCACGAGGTCAGCAGCCTATAACTGTTGCTGCGGAAGTCAGCGGAAGCATACTGGCTAAGAAAACGCCAGGGCGAAAAGAAGAAGTAATCCTTTACAAGGATTTCGGGGTGGCTGGGGCCTCGCTTCCCTTGTTCCACTCCCCCTGTCACGGGCACGAGCGGGTTAAACTCATCAACAGCTCTTTGTCAACAACGGCCATTCGGGACGATTCGGGCTAGTGCTGCTCCTTATGTTACAGTAAAGTGACTTCCCCGACGCTCCCGAGGCTGCACTTTGCTCGGAGGTAATGGTCCATGCACCGTCCACCCTTGACGGTGCACCCATTGTTGTGCCGGTGGGTTTTACTGCTTTATTTGCTACCTTCGCATAGGTCACCGAACAATGGTCACTGGCCGTGCCGTGCTATCTTGGCTTTTTCCATCTTTTGCCCAGCAAAAAGAATGCCGGTCCAAAAACGGTGGGTCCACCGGGTCGTGTGGTGTTACCTAACAATGTAGATATCGCGTCGCTGTGTCCAACGGCCAAACCCGGGCCACACGACGAGAAAAGCTTTGGAAATCGCACAAAAGTCGCGACGCCATCGAAAGTAGCAGAAACTGTTGCAACTGTTGGAAAACAACGAATCGTTAGCGCTTGGGTTGTCTCTTGGGGACTTTTCTCTCCCCTGCGGAAGATGACCAATGCGAACCGACCATAAGCTCTGCACTATACGCCGGTAGTGATTTCTTTTTGCAATACTCATCGAATTTTTCACTGAAGCTTTCCTTGGGTGCCCCGCTCACTCCTGCTGGTGAAGCTTTTTTTTTTGAAACTGCAGCTCGAACCGATTGTACGAAAACTAAACTTCACACTATCCGCTAGCCGCTTAGCCGCCAGCCAGTTCCACCACGAGGTGGCCGGACTTTTCTTTCTTCGTGAAAACAGAACGCCCTTAAAACTAAGTAACCGGTCTGTGCAACGGGCCGGAGTAACTTCCTGAACCAGTGAGGAGGAACTTACCGGGAGAATACAAAAAAGAAAACCCCCTAAACTTAATGACAATCGCTTTGGGAGTTTAATTCGCCAGAATGAATTGCGGGACGTAATTGCTATCCTAGCGGGAGTTGCTCTCGAGCTCTACCGAAGGGCGCCAGTTCGCCGCAAACCGCCTTAAGCAAACGGAAGAGGCAGCCGAGAAAAATGCAGCATCTTCGAAGCCGGGGCGGACGAAACCAATCGAAGAAACTGTCACCGTTGTTGCTTCCCTAATGGGACTTAATTCGTGACAGTGAAAAGTGATCGTCACTTTTAAAACATCTCCAATGGTTTGGCTCCAGCAAGCACTATAGCAGCTTCAGTCTGCCGACACACACTTTGAAAGTTATGCTACTTTTCAACACACACACACACACGTGGGGGCGCCGGGCGTCTTCATGGAGTTCGAGATGGACCGAGAAAAGTGTTTTAAAGTTTTTTCGTCTCTTGAAACAATTTCTTTCTTGAAGTTTGTTGGAAAGAAAAGTTCAGTTTCAAACTGTAATACAGACTCATGTAATTGTGCAAACTCTCTTATATCGCACAATCAAGATTTAATTTCTTGCCAAGCGAAAGGCAACGGTTCAGCTTGTTGAGTGGCTTGGTTTTATTGCGTTGCCTTGATGCACTTTCACAGCAGTATCCAATTAGCAGCTGCTCATATTGTCGTCGTCTTTAGTAATCCGAGTTTGGACACCTCTTGTTTCGATCTTCAAGACATCAATTTTCATGGTGTCTGAAGAAAAGACCCGTATTACCAGGGATCATTTTACAAAAGTTTGTCCAACTTTGCATACAAAATCAATCTTATCGTTGCAACACTCTCGACTCATTTAGTAGAAATGGCGACGTCATTAAAATGTCATCAAAACGCTGATCGTGGTGTAGTTGCAATCGTTATTTAACTATTTTGTTTATTTGGGTCTTTGGTAGTTCGCAATATCGTTTGTAAGAACTGTTTGTGTTTTTGCATTTCGCTTCCTAAACCACAAACTTCAGCAATGAGTTCAACAATTTTCACGGGTGAGTAGTAAGAAGTTGCTGCGTAGTGACTTGAAAAACTAATTGTAAAATTTATATTACACATCTAGAATTTTACTAGAGTACCGGAAATTATCAATGGCAACAATCTTGTAATATCTAATATACACTGCTTTTCATAATGCCTTCATAGCCTCACCCGTTTTTTCAGACTGAGGCTAAGACAAAACGCTGAACCTATTTTTCGTAGATGAGGAATCAATTAGTTTTGCAAAAGAAACAATGTCCATTGTTTGGTTTTCCGAAAAAAAAATTGTTTTGACTTAGGGAGCCAAAAAACGATAAAACGGCTGTTTCAAAATGATAGCCTCAATTGTAAATGTCAGTCCTAGTTCTAGCATATTTCCTGTAGTCAATTGGCCATTTTGATTAAAAATGGGTCGTGGAACTCTATTGGGAGAAGGCAAAAAGTGAATATTGAAGCGTACCACAGTGTTGGAAAGTCAAATCGTGAAATAGCCTCATTACTAAAACGATCTCCAAAGGTTGTCAATAATTACTTGAAAGATCCATCGCAATATGGGACTCGGAAGTCATCTGGACGGCCAAAACTACTTAACCCTCGAGATGAACGAAGAGTAGTTAAAGCTGCGTCTAACACTTCGAAAAGTTGTCGGCGTATTAAGAATGAATTGCACATGAATGTTAGCTATGCTACAATCTGGAGAACTCTTAGTTCCTCTGTAAGCATTGTCAGCGAATCAATGAGAAAAATTCCACCAATGAAGACACACCACAAAGCAGCAAGATTGGAATTGGCGAACGAGCATATGTCATGGAAAGATGAATGGAATTATGTAAGCTATCGATACATTGCGTTTTCCAATATTTGAGGTTTTTTTTAAGTTCAGGTCGTTTGGAGTAACGAAAAGAAATTCAATCTTGATGGGCCGTATGGTTTTTGCCACTACTGGGGAGATTTGAGATGGGAACCTCGTTTTTTAGACGATGGAATTATGGTGGAAGTTCCATCATGCTATGGGGTGCGTTTAGCAGCCAAGCTAACTGTAATTAAGCAAAAGTTCCTTCACGATTGAACAGTGAAGGGTATACCGAAGGGTATACAGTGAAGGGCCGAACTGTTCACCTAAAGTCACTGACATGTGTAGCAATCCAACGTCACAAAAAAAACGAAAATCGAATAACGCATTTTCTTTAAAATCACAAATTCCCGGTACTTATTCAACAGAAGGTATAGCCATTCTGGAGAGTAGTTTGAAGCCATACCTGCATCGTTTCAACCACTACCAGCTAATTTTCTAGCAGCATAATGCAACTGTCCATGCAAGTAGAGCAACAAAAGCTTACTTGGAACATTTGGGAGTGAATTTAATGACCTGGCCGGTTGTTTCTCCAGATCTCAACCCTATTGAGAATGTTTGGGGAATTCTAGTGCGTGAAATCTATGCGGATGGCAAGCAGTACGAAAACTTACAGACGCTTGAAGTGGCGATTAGAAATGCTTGGCGTTCCCTGTCGATGAACGTGCTAAAGAACCTATCCGGAAGTATCCCAAAACGTATATTTCAAGTAATAAATCGTAGTGGAGAGGCCACCGATTATTAAAACATCATAATAATCATTCATTTTTACTGGGTGGCCCTATTTTCTTGAATAATACATAATGAGGCTATCATTTTGAAACAGCCGTTTATCGTTTTTTGGCTCCCTAAGTCAAAAATTTGTTTTTTTTTGGAAAACCAAACAATGGATATTGTTTGTTTTGCAAAATTTACAAAACTCAAAGCCCAAACTCACTCTCTCACAATTCACCTCAAACATCGTTGTAATTTTACAAACGCTTAACCTAGGATAGCTTGCAAGGTAACAACAGTAAGACGGTATTTCGGTGATCTGCTGCGAGGCATATTGTAATAATTTTGTCAAGGTTTATATTAAAACACTACACGGAAAAGCCTAGAAACTCGAATATCTTAAAAAATGGTTCTCAACAAATTTTTTTGACAACATTTTGTCTACGAAACCCTGAATTTTCAACGAACATTCAAACGTCATCACTAACAACTACAAAGCAAATATTGCTGGCACTAAAATTGGAATTTGGTGTCTGGTGCAAATAATGGGATTTGAAATGAGTCGAACTACATCCAGATTAGACCATTTACTTGGCTATCTAGATTGGACCACTCGGTGTACTGTTGGAATCACCGAACTACGCCATCAAGCGATTAATTAAATAAAAATTGTATTTCTTAAATGATCAGAACATTTAAATTAACTAATTGAAAATTTATACTCTAATACTCCCGACCGTTACTATTAGATTGAGAAATTCTTCACTACTCTTAGCTCATCATACGATTGATTTCCATTGTAAACACGTATTACTTTACTTAGCGAGGCTTCATGATGTCCTTCATGTCCGATCTCGTAACCTGCATCCCGCTCGCTCTTAAATGAACCCAGCAATCTGTTCAGCCGAAACAAATAAATCGAATCTGCTGCAGGTGTGTTGAAAAGGCCAACACTTCAACACTTTCGGACCCGGTCGCAAATGGCAAGCCTGATCACAATCAGCTTCCCGACGCACGGCTCCGTAACTCGTGCCACTCACATTTTAGCTGATAAGGCCAAAGGCGAACCAGACCACCGCGCACGTCGCGCCTCGCTTTGCGGCTCCCGACTAGAGGAACACGTTTTCAACTATCGATCGCAGCGAGTCCCAAGAGGCGCGGTCCTGTTTTCTGACCGTAAAGTTTACTCGAAATGATAAATCTTAACCCTCGCCAGCTACGCCAATCGAACAGTATCGATGTCGTCACTCTTGGTTCGACGCCCGAGAGGCTGGGGATGAGCGGGCCGTTCGATACGTGGCTTTTCGGAACCCGCGCCAGCGAAAAGTTCCCGGAGCCGGATGGGGCTGGATACGGCCAAGGAAGCAATAGAGAAACTTGAGAAACCATAGGCGTTGCTTTGAGCCCGAGAGCCATGACCACTTGCCTGTTTGGTCGGTGTAAATATTTACATCCATCGCCCCGGTGCCAGGAAGCCAGGCGGCAATAGGCGGTTAGAAGCGCCGGTGGACACTCCAAAGTTACTGTTGGCTAACTTTCAGCAGATAAGTTATCATCCGGGCGTATCCGGGAGGAGTGAAAAAGTTTTGCTTACATTAATTAATTAGGAACAAAATCATTTCGACCGACCGACCTGTCGCACGTTCGCAGCCGACGCCAGCAAGGGCTCGCGCTCGGGACAATAAGGAAGCGGGCCTTCCTGGGGCAGATTTCGCAATGAATTTATAGCCCACCCGATGGCTGCTTAAGGTTTTCACAGCTTTTCTTCAACGCAACGGCCCAGATAAAATTGAATTTTCCTGCAAACGGCTAATGGACGGCGGGACAGGTCCCTCAGGACACTTGTCGCTTGTGGGCTATTTCGACGTTGATTGAATGATGAGAGCGGATGTTGCGAGCGATACCGGTAAGAAATGGTTGGTGTTGATAGACAGGTTGAAACACGCCATCCGTCGGTCGGCATCCGATCGATGGAAAAGTTAAGCAAATACGTTAGTAGATGAAAGTTTTTCCCCGGTTACATCAGAGGATTAAAAGTTTCTCCCGGACCCGGAAGTCTCCTGCCGCGGTTATTTGAAGCAACAGATTCGTTTCCGGAGAAGTTGAAAATCATCGTAAGTAATCCTTTTGATGGAAGCGATAGACGGATTGGCTAAACACCGTTCCAAACATTGCTTAGTTGCAGTCCACCATTGGAGAACATTAATTTCTTAGTACATTTCAAACTGTTTCGAGCAGAGATAATTAACTTTACTCGTTCCGTAGAATCTCCTACGACCGTGTGTTTCGACACGAAAGAATAGAAACGAAACAACGACTTCTTCATGCAAACGTGCGCCGGAAGGATGCATGTAAAGACACGATCGAGACGAGTACAACACGCATCAACAAGCATCGGACTCTAGCTAAACACTTGATTATGACTAATCCACTCCTCTCACGGCCAAGGAAAGGCAGCCAAACTGCGGGAGGGTTTTTTGCTGGAAGGTTAATTTCATTTCCGGCGGAACGAACCCGGCAGCCGGATCCTGGTCGAGGCAACGCCCTACAGCAACCCTGAGCAGCATTTTGGCAATGGTTTGGTCACTGAGCCTGTATAATCCGTTTCTCCTGGACATTGCTCGAGTAAATGGCACCGAGGGGAATGATTGGAATCGGCTGTACGTTGCCCTGGATTCAGGTTGCGTTCATATATTTTTTATCCTTGTTGCGCTGCGGGAGCCGACACGCCTTGACATCTTTCCGATGTTGCCAGGAACGTCAACTAACTGATAGATGGCATAGAGAGGCCCGGACCCCGGGCGGAGACGGATACTCTCAAAGGAGTAAGTAAGGCGTCACGATACTGCAATGTGAGGCTGCTGCTCGGCGATATTCACACACAGGGCCAGCTGCGACCGGTGAGAAGCCTAGGAAGGCGGCGGATACGGACTGATTATTGGAAAATTATGCTGAACGTTTATGACAATGCAGCAGATCCGGCAAAGGCATAATACCCGAAGCTGACGAAGTAGGCCGGATCCCGGAACTGGAGCGGTCGGTTTGCTTAGGTTTGCAGGAATCGTAGCAAGCCACGGCCAAGCTTAGTAGCTGCCGGAGTTTGTGGCGTTTCTTGACTGCGCCGCGGAAGAATAGGTTTTCCGATCCAATCATCGTTTCACGACAGGTTTTTGCCAAATCTCGTCCTGTGCGACAATCTCATGTAAGCTTGTGGGAGGTTCTGCCAGATTTGTCAAACAGTTTACCAGCAGTTGGCCCACACTTCCGCCTGAAAATAATCCGATGTTAGTATTTGTGAGAATGTTACAAAATAAGTAATGAAAAATTAAAATAAGAACACATTAGGAAAAGTGTTAATCAAATCATCAGAAATCAACGAAATTGCAACGTATTTGTCTGAAGATGTTCTTCCTAAATTTTTTATGCGTTGTTCCACCATCAGAACAATTCTCGAGACCCTAAACCACATCGTTCAGTGATCGTTTGTGAGCTACTTTCCTCACCTCGTTCGAAGCTTTCCCAAAACCACGCCAGAGGGGAAGCCGTACCAATGGCAATGTTCGATTTTATTGCAATGTGGGCCGAAAGAGCTACTCTGTCTTAACTAATCTTCCCGCCGCTGTTATCGTGTTTCCGATAGGGGCCAAGTTTATGTACTTGCGAGTATGTCTTTGTTTGAGCACTTCCACTAACGACCGTTGCCGTCGATCCGACAGCCCACCCCAAACTAGCCGTGCCGTTGCCGAGCCAAGGTGAGAACTGCCACACGAGGGGCCGAAACGAAGGAGATGAGGACTTTTCCTTTTCCTTCCTCTTCGAAATAATCACCAAAACCCGGACCGCCCGGAGAAAGCCATTCGCTACCCAAAATACCTTAGATAAGCCCTAGGCGTGTCCACATATTGCGCTCGAGAATTGACGATCCCATAAAAGAAATTGTTTTCCGATATAATAAACACATCGTTCAATTTGAAAACTGTTATAAACCTTATCGCCCAGGCGAACGCGTTCCGTGACCGAACGGACAACCGAGGCCTGTGGCATGTCCGTGACGTGGTGAAGATTTTTCCTGCGAAGCCTGAAAGGGACGCATTATAAATCCGTTCATCTTACAGCCATCGTGGTTCGTGTGAAGAAATGGGTTTGTGGTGATCGTTCCGGAAATGGTGGTGGATTTGTCTTCTCTCGTTTTTTTTTTCGACACACAACCCAACCGGGGATGCCAATGCCGAAATGCCGGAGAGGTTCCGGTTAAAGTTTGCCCCAAACCCAGCACTTCCGAAGAGGTAGCGCTTCCGGGAAAGTGGTTTTATATTTATTCAATTTTTGGTCCTTCCTGTTTGAGGTTCCGGTCGTCCGGTCGTCTCGGCATCGTCGTCGGGCCCATGCTGATCAGACCTTGAGCGTGGGGCCGTTTTCTGTGTGTGTTTTTTTTCTCACTGAGATTGGCATTTATGGGCGCTCCTTCCATTTATCCCCGCCCGAAGGGGTTCCCGCGGTCCTGCCGGTCGCCTGCCGGAGCGGCTACGGTTATAGCGCATCGAGCAGTGTTTGGATCGGGTGAAAATCCTCCCGGTGGAATTATTATTATTTTATTCACACTTTCCCGAACCGAACACGCATATTCAATTCGATGAAGGATCATAATTTAACCCCCGCTGCCCGACGCCGGCACCTTCGGCAAACGGTGCCGGTCTCGGAGGCTTCTTCTGGCTGCGTAGCGGCGGGTTTGCTGTGGGACTAGTTCAGCAGAAGGATTCGCAATTCAAACCACAGCCTGCCAATTTCGACCCCCGGAACGAACGGGGAACGGGGTGGGGAAAATGGTGCTGGACCGAGTGGTTCGGATGGGACGGATAGAATGGAAATCAGGATCGGCCAACGAGGCTCGGCGTCGGGTCGGACGGCGAGCTTATTATGCGGTTTGAACCTTCAGCACCCGGACCAGAAGGGGTTCTGGTTTCACTTCAATCAATTTCCACTTGCCCATTCACGCACTGCTCAATTCAGAGATTGTGCAATAAAAATTCGAATACCTAGGCGGAGAATTTATTAACTCGATTATCGAGAGGGCTCCTGTAAATTATGGCCGTAAGACTGCTGAGCCAAACGATTCCGAGCCCGGGGGCGCCCGCTGAGTGAAATGGGCAAAATTGAAGCTCGGTCGAAAACGGCCGCTTAGAAATAGGCTAAATTTTCGCACCGCCAGCGCAAATCGCCCGGAATAGGGCCGGGCCGGGCAGGGACCGGAAATGGAGATTCATTTTTTTTAAGGCACCGAACCGAACTGAAGCAGACATTATTTTCATATTATGCACACCGCACTGGCAGGTGATAAGGGAAAGCGTCTAATCGGCACATGCTAGCAGACACGCCGGTGGTGGTGCATTCTTTGCTGAGTGGGGATCCTGCACGTGCACGTGTTCCTGCATAAATTGCAGCTCAATACAATATCGAGTCACAGCCCATTTGTCAGACAATGTTGTATGCCACAAAAAATCACATCATTCATTATTTATTGCGTGTTTTTACGTGTCGCTTCTACGCATCAATGTCGACCAGTTGTTTAAAGTTCGAACCTTCACAGTGACAGGTTTGATTGAACTGCTGTTTGTGAAGCATTTAATTAGACATTGCTGACGACACTGTATTTTTGCTTAGGTTACAAAGCACATTACATACTAACAGGAGATACATTTTTTCGACAAATCTGGATTTTCTTTGAATTAAGTGCCCACTAATGTTGAGATATTTGATTATTCTTTCCGACCGTTCGTACAGTTAAAGATGGTTATGATGTTCACGATTCCTAACTTAGACAACCAGCCACAACGCAGCAGCTGCCTCCCACCGTTCGCGTAATTCCGTTTTACTAGTAAAAGTTTGCATATACGATTTTAAAATGGAAAACAGTATTATTTATTTATTTATTTACGGGCCACCGGACCTAGTTAACAGATAATGCTTATACCTGATCTTAACACTGAACAGAAGAGAAAACTAACACTCGTAGACACAGGATACTCGTAAATCTAGCCTCGACCGTATCTTCCCAGCATTCAGACTGGGGATTCCATACCACAGAATTGGACGCACTAGAGCACAGTAAAGAGTTTCCTAGCACATTACATCGACGAACTCCTTTGACATGCTACGAAATCAAACCTAACATTCTGAGTGCTTTGCTGATGATCTCATCATAATGATCCTTGAAACTAAACCTAGAGTCTAACACAAGTCCTAACCCAAGTCACGAATCGCATCAACTTTAGGGATTGAGCCATGAATCTTGTATGAAAAAAGCACTGACCATTTCATACGCGAAAAGGATATCACTGGTAAAGGATGTGGATAGAGTCTCTGTAGCCTACATCGCCCTAGCATGTGCGAAAATGAAGATCAATTTGCTGGAGTGAACGCGTGTGTGGCCCAGGTGCATTGTGAAGTTGAGGTTGTAGCTAAGAGTACAATGAAGTTGACCTTCAACCTAATGATGGCCACGAGGGGACAAGAAACAGCCACATGAAGCAGGGTGGAGCTGCCGTAAACGATGCTCAGTGTACCTAGGACAGTTTACTAGGATTTACTGGATTTTCAATACAACAGGAAAAAATCAAGTGTTTACACACACTTTTTGGAGCCAAAGCCCATCGCTTTCAAGGATGGAGTCAACGGGTGCAACGTTGCGTGCCTAGGCGCACTGTACTACAATGAAAGACAGCCAACAAAGTACTTTTTATCCTCAGTAGACGAAGCCTTAGTCCCTGCATCTGAACTAAAGCAGGAAACAGTGGTCCCGGAAGGGACTTCTTAAAGAATCAAGTATAGTGGTTCGGTTGGCAGACTCTACTATTCGAAGTCGGGATGGAATCAAGGAAAAGACCACAGTTTATAACTGTTGCAGCTTTAGCTTTCTTCTCCTTCTTATCCGACAATACAACCACTGAGCGGACCTGGCCTTCGTAAGCTTTGTTTGTTTGTGTTTTGAATTATAGAGACTTTGAGCTGCAATAGCCTAACATTTGTCTCTTCTCCGCAAGCTTTGCTTACAACACCATGCTTACAACGAGACCCGATGGTCTGTCGTTCTTTCAATAATACGATCAAACTAAGACTTTGCGATAGTCACGGATGACACTTCCATTTGATACCAATGAATAAGCTAAATATTAAATGTAAGCATTTCGAAAAAAATAGTAATCGAAAATAGTAGTTGCCCGGAAAAATAAAGCACACGGCACTATAAAAAATTATTTAAGGCAGTACTCTACGATACGTTTTTGTATTACATCCATCGATTACCAAGTATTGTTGACTAAACCAACGTAATAATTGGTTCTGTTTTACAAAAAACCTTTGTATTTTAGTAATGCTTCATATTCCTACTATGGATTTACTTGCATTTCCCTTCATGCCTTGTTTTGTACTCTTGGTTTCTTATTACTTTTCATAACCCTTGTGTTACAAGGTAAGTACTATTATTAAGCTCGACACACGAGCATTGTTCCACCTAAATTTAGCCCAAAGAAGCTCAGCTGGAGAATGGTATTTTATTGGAGAGCAACAGACTATCGAAGCCTATGGGCAAAGCTTGGTTTGAACGCGCCCAAAACTGCTGCACACACTTAAGGGACCTCTATTGGGTGGAAGGACACGTCTGCAATCGTCTCCGGTGCCGGTAGTATCCACTTTCCTGAGATCACTCTGACGTGCGAAAAAGGGAAGAACGCTTCAGCTCGCTTCCAGCCATGGCTCCCGTCTGGGTTTGGATCCGTTTAGAGGCTGACTTCTTTTTGCCGGGCGCAACTTAAGAACCGTTGACTATTTTTGTCTCTCATACGTCCCATCATTTGCTACACTCGGATCGAAAGAGTAGTTTCCCACTGCGATGGAGAAGAACCGGCAGTCGCCGGCTGACTGCGGGATCTCATTTACGGTGGCGGCAAAATCGTCGACTGTCGAAGGATAAGCCTTGTACAGAGAGAGCGGGACACCGGGGATAATGGTGATGGTCCTTGAAGCGCCATTGCGCCATTCGATGCCGACGAAAATGGCCGGCAGCTGAAGATGATCGAAGAGAATTGGCCGGTGTGGAGTGTTTTACTTTTTGCACTCTTTCTTCGTACCGGGCTGTGTGTCCGACTAAGCCGCCATCGGTTCCGTTCCGGATCGATCGGCGGGAATCGTCGCCGTGGAAGAGTTCCTTCGGCTAATAACGTAAAAGCTTCTCCGAGCGCCGAATTCCTTTGCGAGGTCAATGCAACGAGCCCTGAAATGTTGTCGGTAAGTGGTCAAGTGTATTATTGAATAAAGAGTACTCGAGACACACTTGAGTACTGACCCATCATCACGGGGCCTCCCGGATCCGGCGGAACAGTTGACAGTCTTACTCCTATTAGGATGTCCTTGAAAGTTACGCCACTGAGCTGAGGGCTTGAAAAAGTGGAAAAAAATACGGAAAAGGTTTTTCAAGACCGCTGAGTGCAATGCCCGTTCATGCTTGACTTTCGCCCACTGTTCACTTCCTACTTACTCGTACTTAAGATGCTCTCGTTCGCCAAGTGCAATATGAACTTGCACCATGAATAGCCCCAATTCAGCGTAGATACGAAACATCTGTATCGCGCATCATCTCGAACCGATTCAGCTGTACAATTCGCCACCGCCACCCGACACCATCCAAGGAGGACGATGAAGAAAACAGGACGATGACCGGAATAAAAAAAAACATCGAGTTCAACGACACGATGAACTCAGCGGCTCAGCTCTCGGCGGCGCAAGGGAGCTGCGTAGAATATCGACCAAAGCGTATATTCGAAGTCACCTGGGTTGGAATACAGATTTTTTTTCCTCAGCTTATTCGAAGCGAAGTTTTTCTGCCGCTTAGGCCTCGTTATTTGTGTACGTTGCACGTTGCTTCTCGTTCCCAACATACGGTTGCAGCTTCTTTGACATTGGTTTCGGGACACGGCTTTCCGAAAATTGATACGAGCAAAAGTACACCGAAAATTAGTGTTTCTAAACAATTTTAAGATCAATTGGACTAATAAATCCGTTCCAGGCAAATAGTCCCATCCATGAAGGAATGTGAAAATTCCCCAGTTATTCCCCAGTTCCCGATGTTTGAGACGACGAGTTAACATGGAACTCAAAATTGCTGCCACTCTGTCGTACGGATAACAATTTCTTGTCACTTTTTTACTTTAATATCTCCCTTTGATCAGTGTCATTATGTTTTTGCTTTCATTTGTAACTGTTTCTTTCATATTACTGTTCAATTCTTGTAATAATTTGTATAATTTTTTTAATTTCTTTTAAAACGTTTAAATTTAATTCTTTAATTTGTTTTAAATCCTAAATAAATAAATATTCGAAGCACAAAACTCTTCATACGGTTTATTTTAATCCCTTCAATAAGCTGTCTTTTCTCAAATTTGCCACAATTCCAACGCCCGACTTGGGCCTGACTGACTACAGTGAATTGCTTTTTTATTGAACCCCACTGGAAATAACTCGATCGAAACGAAAAGGTCAATATTGTTTTGCCAATCTGCCGTAACATGCAAACTCGGGCTCGGGCCAAAGCAGAAGCGGTAAGAGGAGAGCAAGAAAAAAGCAGACCGAAGCTCAGCTGCTAACTTTTATCCAATACAAAATTTATAATCTCGCCGAAACCCCAGACCAGACAGACCAAACCCAGTGCAACCGATGCGGCCGCCCATTTGCTGTGTATCACAGCCAGCCCATCTCCCGCAGCTTTTCGCGTTTCGCTATAGTTTCTCTTTTCGGATATTGTTTTTTCGTGTTTACATTTCGCGACCACCGTCCCCTCCGACCGTCTTTGAAGCATTCGCGCGTCGAACCCCCGTAGAACCCGTCGCCCAACTGCGCCACAGAGACCGGAGATCAGAAAATCACTTCTAGTCCAGCCGGCAGCCAGCTCCCGCGGGAGGCGACCGTCAGGGCACGACGCCCAGAAACAAATTTGTACTACCCGATTCGCCCATACCCGGGTCGTGCCATCCGCCTGACGTGGAGGTTTTTCAGGGAAATTTATGAACCAACCACATGCATGTTCCGACCTAGCGACCCCTGCCGCCCCCATGTTCGTCCGACCGCACAAGTAATGTCCCCGCTTGGCGGCGGCGGTGACATTGGAGAAACGGATTGCAACCGGACCGGGCCACGAAGCAAATAAGCGACCAAAACTGGCGGCGCTTGATCGTTTCGCGAGTCCCGAGCTCGGTGCGTGTTATCCGTGAAGTGGAACGGACTGCTACTGTCGGAAACCAACTTGGCTACGACCTACTTGCTGTGTCCTGCAGAAGTACAGCACAGGTTTCTGCCGACAACATGATGTTTCAACGCGTGACGCATCCGCACGCGGACGATGTTACGCGGGAAGGTCAATGGAATCGAAATCCCGGAAGCCTTCCCAGATCCTTGTCTCCGCTCGGGAGTGATGGAGTATAAATAGAGCCCGCCCCAGCTAATTACGCCGATCGATGAGGGATAAATGCGGCATGTGATGGTATCTTCCAGAGCCAGTGCCCGAGTTGAAGGACTTACAAGACACGGCTTACTTACAGTTCAGCAAGGTGACAAAGGTGTCCTTCGAGAACGGGGTTGGCACGTGAAAGTAGCATCGTCGCCATATTTGGACTGATGGGGCCGGCTTTCACAAACCCCCTCTCCAGTGTCCAGGTACCCCTAGTATTCCCTAGTATGCGACCGGGTGGGCGATAAAATAGTGCACCCGCGTCCACCCGCGGGTGATTTTCGCCCAATCGGGCAGCTGTTTCGCCCGTTTGGCATTTGGCGTATGGCAACTGTCGGTAATAACTATATTTCCTGTCGGGCTGAAAATGGTGGTACAAGTGGCTGGCTTCTTCCGAAAGCAGCAAAACACGGGACACGGGCTGAGGAAAACAAATCGCTCGAAGAAAAACAAAATGGCAGCACACCAAATCCGCCGTGTCACGCGGATGCAATGTCCCAGATCGCACCGCGAAGTCTTCGCCCCGGGAATGGGTGATGAACCGAAGAAGCGGGGCAGTAGTAGCAACAGCGGCAGCAGGACCGCTACGGTCTGCGCCGAGATTGCTGAACGAAATTTACGATAATCGCCGCCATTATTGCCTATTGAAGGCTAATAATCAAACGTTTAGCGTGCGCGCTTCTTGCACGGAACCGCTCCACGTCCACGTTAAGCGCGTTTTGACTTTTTGCGTCCGCCTATTTCTTGTCTTCTCCGGCTCGACGCCTATGTCGACGTAGAAAGTTGAGCATAGCCGGCACCGAGGCACAGAACGAAGGGGCGAGGGGCAAATTGGAGCGCTCTGACCAGACCAGGAGAAGCCCCAGACAGGAAGGCAAAAAGGGCCAAAAGACCATCGGCTGTATATGATCCAGCGGCGTGGTGCGGTCATTACTCTAGCCATCCTTACCCATGCTCCCCAACACACACTTCCAGCACTGGCCAACCTGCTTACATTAGCGCAGTATCTGTGTTTACCGTCGTTATGGTTCGTGTCGTCTGAAGTTTGCCCTGAAATGGAGGTAATGAGAAATTCGATTACCTCTAATGAGGTCAAGTCAGTGACGTGTGTGGTGAGTGATCGAGTCTGGCCGGGTTGACGTGAATCCGTGACAATTAAGCTTCCACTGCGCCACTGAGCGGGCTGGCGTACCCCGTGACAGGCAACGTCAAACGTAAACAAAATCACTCCGAAGGCGTCTACGATTATTCGTTGGCGATGAGCGCGTTGGTCATAAATTGAAATATTCTGCAACATGCCCGAACGATTAGGGCGAAGTACAGTTTCTAAGTAGGCCTCGGGGAGCTTTCCGAACTTCCGTGGGCTACCTTAGCTGGGGTGTGGAGAATTGTTGACTGTGGCCTCTTTTCAACTCAACCATGCGGATGGCGTGCGTTTTGTGTGGTGAGCTTCTGGACTAACTATTTGACAATCGGTTGACCGCTGGAAACGATGAAACTTCGGTACATGCGCCGCTAACTACTCGGCTGCAATTATTTTAATGCAGGTCGCTCGTCACATCAGCATAATGGTCGTGAACTGGGTGGTGTCCGGACGCATATGAAATAAGCGCGTAACGACAAGTGACCGTAAATGGTCTGTTGCAAATGGTGTTTGAAATGTACTATCTAGAAACTCAAAGTCATAAGTATAATAGTGAGATTCTGAGCATTGATTGACAAAAAGAAGCAAATCAATAGGAACGGAGTGAGTCCAACGTTTTCTTAAACGTTTCCAAAATCAACATGACGAAGCAACCCAAGCAACCCAAGATATGGCCCCAAGCAACTTCTTTTTGTTCCCTCATCTGAACATTCGGTTCGGAGGGCAGAGGTTTTCGTCCTATCAACAGGCAACCTTCATGAACAATTATTTTGAAGAGAAAAAGTTACTACTTTTTCGAGTACTATTTGGGCGGGTTACCGATATTGGACCATCGCTGAGAGAAGTGTGGAAGTGACATTTCGGAAACCTTACAGATCACCCCGTAATAATTTTCCATAGTTTAATTAGAATTGAACTGCTCTAATAGTTTACGGTTACGGTTACGGTTTAGAACACCTTAGCTTAGCCAAAGCTTAGCTTAGCGCAGCTAAAGCATTATGGCATGCAAAATTTATGTTAAATGAACGAAAGAGTTAGAAGCAAACAACACAGGAACAAATGAAGGAACAATTAGGGAACAATCGTTTGTTTGTATCACCTTTAGCACATATAATTCTTATTTTATTTCTTAATACTTTCAACAATATTCTGCAATAACATTGTTAGAATTGTTAAAACCTCCGTCAACGCTTCTTGACTTTTTATAAGCCTTGCCTCCGATTCTATCTGAAGTTTCATAGTATCTATCAATTCTTGGTTCTGTCGAAGAACCAACTCCGTACGCTGACGTCTCCTTTTCCTCGGTAGTGGAACACAAGCTTGTACGTTCGAAACTTCCTCGATTTGCATTTGCTCAGTGGCCGTTTGCTGGTTAGGCTCCTGGATAGGCTCCTCGTTTGACTCGATATTTTCCCTAAAATTCGATGTAAAAAAAAATATTACTCCATGCTTTCTTATTCCGATATGAAAGATATAATACTTACATTTTAAAGTCCGTTACAGATAAGTTAAAAAACAGTTTTAGCTCAAAAAATCACAAATCTCACACAGTCAGAACGAGTGACAAACAAGTGACGAACGAACGAGCGTCAGCAAACAAGTGAAAGGATTTTGGTTTGGAAAACTGCTTTTATGGTTTGCAAAAATACCTACCTTAGTCTTTCGAACATCTTTTGGGCTATCTTTCGGGGTACTGCCGTAGCAACAGGAATACAAAAAAAAGTTACCCGTATCTCTCCGGCTTATTTGCAACTGCTACAGCAGGAAAAAAAAATTACCTGAATATTTAAGGCCTATTTGGGACCGCGGTAACCACAGGAATGCAAAAAACTTACCCGATTTTTTAATGGGCTAATTAGCTACGACTGTGCTAGAAACACGAATGAAAAAACCCACCAGTATCTTTCCGGCCTACCCTAGCTATCCCTGCGTAGCATAAACAATGCAAACTAATTGATAAAATCAAAGACATCCTAACAGAACGGCTGTTTCCATTGCGAAAAGTTGTCGGAAGCCGGGTTGTCTAATTCAAGTCTCCTTTTGAAAACCATAATGACAACTCGATCAATCGACAGAAAGAGTTCATCCAGTCCATTTGAGAGCTCAAACGGTGCGCCGATAGCAAATTCGAACTCAAATGACCGCTCGAACTCTCGATTAGAGTTTCATAATAGGGCCTCTTGACGCGGTCGCCAATTCGCCTGGAACTTCCGTAACCTCGAAGAGTCTTGGGCAATAATCATTTCATAACAACCCGTTTGCGGCGTCCATAATTTATGAAGACGCACCGGTGGAGTATGTGAAGTCTAATTTCTTTGTCAGCAATGTTTACAACCCATAAAGAAGCATAACTTATTTCGCTTCATGGAACTTGTTTGATTTGCGATGCACTGTTTGGAATTACCCGCGTCCTCCTCGCTCGCGTCGCATAAAAATCAACGAACAATGTCGAGAAGACTGCAGATGGCTTACCTTTGTCCAAAAGTACCCGAATTCCACTCGAAAGCAATTCGATATTCACATTCCACGGTCGTAAACCGTAGCACTTCAAGGCAGAGCAGAAGCTGAAGCCCCAGCGAGCGATCCCGCCAAAATGGGTCACGTCAATCTCTTCTGCCGTCGTCGTCCTGCCAAAGCGCGTTTGTGGGTTAATTGAATTTTACTACCATCCCCAGCGGCGGCCGGGCGGGCTCGGCTACCGGGTGGTGCCATTGATTGCTGCTTTATGTTTCGGTAATGAACTTATGACTCCGAATCCGCCCAATTCGGCACCAGCACCACTAACGGGGCGAATGTGCTCACCAGTGCCCCGCGCTGAATCGACCCAAGGGCTCTTATCCTGGCACCCAACGATTGCAGCTTTTAATGATGATGCGGCTGCCACTTCGCTATCACTTGGCAGGCACTCGGCAGGCGGAGTTCAGCAACCCGGCCACCGAAACCGCCCGCAGAAATTAACACGGGCCCCGAAGACGACATCCAAGAAAATCCAAACGCAGTACGAGAAAAGAATCGCAAGCGACTCGCGGCAATTACGCTGGAATCTGGTAACCACGGAGAGGGTTTACCCCAAAAGTCCTCGCCCGCTCGGCAGGCGAGTCAGCCCCTCGACCCGCTTAGGGTTGCTGGTCTCCTTAATTACCGCAAACCCCCTCCTTCGGTACACTTGTGCGCTCTTAATGCCCACAGACTGTGTGCCAGTCGCGGGAGCTCGCGAAGATACCGACTCCGGACTGTGCGGCACTCGTAAAATCCTAAGACACTTGGAGGGCCCCTTTTTGGGGGGTTTTCAGGTCGTTTCTGCATCCGATTGCAGCATTCGCACCGCTGGATTACTGGCGGCGCCATATTTTGGACAGCCGGGAGCCGGTCGGAACGGGACCGATGGCGGCACCCGGAACTGCCTTCCCCGGAAGGTGACTTTTAATCCACCAAACCGACCGGGCTTCGTGGGCTTCGTCCGCGCCCACTGAGCCTCTTGAAGCGGTGCAGCGGACGCGGTCGGCGTGTGCGGGTAAGCTTACCGACCGCGGAAACTCGTCCACGGCGGCCTCGGCTTCGAGTGGTCCTCGAAAAGCACTTGGCGCAAAGTATATTACTCAATTAAAACGTAATCCGCTAAAGTCACATAAAAACCGGCCCGCCCGAGGTCCTACCACGGATCCCACCCGGGTTCTCGCCCTCGGTAGCGCCACGTGCCCTCCGTTCCGATACCTTTCGATAGCTGAAGGGTTACGGTCCCTGTGGGCGCTCGCGGAAGAAGACTTTACGATCAGCCGAATGAAGGATTTTGGAACACGAGACACGGGAGAGATCTTCACCAGGGTTCAACCACCGCCTGCTGTGGTTGGCTGACGGGCGGGGTTTAATTTGCTTTCCCGGCCGAAACGCCATTTCCGATTTATGGTCTCGGGGAGACCGGCAAAGTTGTGAGCAGAAATTATATCACCGGGACACCGAGAACACTCCCCTAGGAGGACTCCAGAGCAGAGTCCCCGGGTTGGTCCCGTTACGTAGGCTCGAGCGTTATCAAATATGATGACAATTTGTGTTCGGTTTGTTCGGGGGTTATACGCGATGGTTTATTGTAGCCCGGTTACTTCACGGTGCCGGAGCATAATTAGTCCCTTGCCTTAATTCTATAGCAAGTCGTTGGTACCTGGTACGATGAATAGCTTTTTTGGAACTTTGTAAGTTCTCTGTGACGGTGGAACTTTGCGTGTGTTTCGAAATAATTTAATTTAAAATATCTCTGCACAATTTGAATGCCCTACAAATGGGCTGAAAAGTCTCGGACCTAACACATAAATGTCGTTGGTCTTATTGAATTAACTGATTTTTCAGTTACTACTTGCCTTCAACAGAAAGCCTAAAGGCATTCGTATTCTAAAGAATGTCATGATATTCTACTCATAAGTTATTGAGCTAAGACACTACTTTTGAAATATATTATGAGGTCTACACTCCATCAGAAACAACAATACCAATACTTTTTGGTCGTTTTTCGATCAATGCATGGTTCAAATTGATTATTTGATGTCAGTAGCGATTTGAACTAACGTTTTCATGGTTGGTTAGTTGGTTGGTTGGTTAGTTGGTTGGTTGGTTTTAGGAGCTTATGAAACACCACACATTTCTGTTCCATCAGAAAGTCCGTTTTTTAGAGTTCTTGGACGCTTATTTTTGCTAAAGTCAAAATCGCCATTTTGGAATTTTTTAAACCATTTAAAGCACTGCGATGTTCCAAACTCAGTCCCGACAAACATTTGATTCGAAGCGAAGCGAATTCCGAAGCAGTTTTCTTCAAGAGGAGCAGAAAAAATCTAATCCCGGCAAAACGTAATTTTCAGGCACAAAAGTTGGCATGGTCCTTTCAATGATGAAATCATTTACCTGATGACCTGACAAGGTAATGATGAATGAACAGCAAAACAAGGAAATCCCAATCGAAGGGGCAGGCCATCTTTTTAAGTTCCCGATTCTCGACGCCTAAGTTCCCGATTCTCAACGATTCTTCTTACCTCGAGACCTGGTAAAGTTTGCTGAGTTTGCTAGTTTTGTCGGTAACAACAGAAAACATAAAAAACACACAAAATCGTTTCGAATGATCTAAATGTGAAGTTGCGTGAGTTAGTTGACGTTATAAAAATATCTAAAAAAAGCCTAGTTTGCTCACTGTTGACGAAAAACAAGAACGTTTTGATGATTCTGAGCAGTGTTTGGCCATGTTTAAATGTAACAAATCGGAATTTTTGCGTCGATATGTGAGAATGGATGAAATTTGGGTCCATCACTTCACTCCGTAATCAAAACGATCGTCATCTGTGTTATGTTGAACCTCGTCCAAAGTGGCCGAAAGCACAACAATCGGTTGGAAAGGTTATGGCCTCTGTAGTATGGGATGTGCGTGGTGTAATATTGATCGACTTTCTTGAGAAGTGAAATGCCATCAACAGTGAATATTATACAAAGTTATTCGAGCGTTTGAAAGCCAAAGTAGCAAAGAACAACGCACCATGTCAGAAGTCTGGCTATTTGCAGACCTTCAAAAAGTGCTCATCAATAAGAAATTTCCCTCGAATGATGAAGCTAACGCGTTTTCTTTTTTAGGCTCGGTACTTTTCAGCCCATATGTTAACTGTACTTCCTGCAGCAGCTCTTGAAAAGCAAATGTATGAACTAATGGTTGCGTATGTCATCCAAATCGTTGATATAAATCTATTACACTTTAGAAACCTATTTCTTGGTAATATGTTTCTCTCCGCTATCCAACCTAGAGTTGGATGCCAAACATATCTTCAGACGTGCTCTTTCGACACCTGAATTAAACCACGAGTTGATGGTGTCAGTCTTTGACTTTGTAGCGAAACTCACCGGTAGCTTTAGCCGTTTTCGCCGTAATCAGCCATCGATCTGCTGGCCATAAACATCCCACTCGGAGGCGGCTTGAACCGAGGAACTGATCAGAGTGCAGCACCAGAGGGCGACGACGATGTTGGTGCGTTGTGCGGTGTGGTTCCTCGGAATTTTGCGTCTCGTTGGATGTTCGTGTTCGGCGCAAGTTGACGAGGTGCGATAAAACAGTAGATAACGGTACGACCAACACTCGCCGTCCCGTCGAGGTGTCGCTGGCCGAGAGAGTTGCGTACCATTAGTCGTTCTCCTGGGCGCCAGAAGCGTTCCTACCCGAAACGTCCGAAAGTAAGCCACAGGATGCGAAGAAAACTTCCTAATCATATTCCGATAAGCCGCCTTTTGTCGAAATATCTCGCTTCAATTTAAATTTCCGATAGCTTCAGATGCCCCCTTCGAAAGCTCCAAATCACGCCGGGACCATGACGCAGGCAAAGAACGGCTCAGGTCCCGTGTCTTGAAGCCGCGCTACGCTGTAAACTTCTCGAAACAAAACACGAAGCAAGTAGCAAGGCAAAGGTGACCGTCCTCGTTTGGCCGCGCGCGGAATCAATCGACATCTTGGATTTTCGTGGGCCGGCCGGCCCGGGAGAGGGGCCGGGACCGGGGAACGGGGACCGGGGACTCGCCCGTTTATGTTTACGGGGCCGGCTCAAGTACGGCCGTCCGCTAAAGACCGGGAGCCGTCGGCCGGTAACAGGCTCCCGGGCATCCAGAGTAGGCTCTTGATTGGTCGTGTTTTGATCGTTAACTGGGAGCTTCTGGTTTTGAGCTGGAATAAATTATATCCATAATCCTCACTCGCACACACACACACACGGACGGACGGGCGGACGGACGCACGTGTACACCGTGTCCCGGGATCCCTGCGGGAAGCGGGATGCTGATGGTCTCGGCTGCGACCACAAAACTGGTTTTCTGCGTTCGGCTGTCTTCGAGAAAAAGGGCCATAAAGACGGGGCATTATCTTCGCGTGGAGACTTCGCGCAAAGTTGATGAACCCAAGGTGCGCGCCGCTCCTCCCCATTAGCTCGTCGGCCTGGCCGGTATCTCTGCCTGCCTCCTGACCTGCCGGCCGCCCTGCCGCCCGACCAAAATCGGGTGTATTGAGGTGTTAAATTTCGAAACGCGCCCCATCCGGGCTCCATAATCGTTTAGAGTGCCGATTGGGCTGGCGTCGTGCCCGTAAGCACCTTAATGTGAGACGACGATGCGCTGCTCTTGGCGCGGCTGGGCTCTTGACTTCGGATTTTGATTCACCCCGTACGACGTGTTGATGCTGTTTTTGGGCAGTTTTGGCACGAAATTACCACGTTGTGATTGTGTCGTTCGGCTGGATGCGGCTGGAGCGCATTACGCGAGCTTCGACGAGTGGCTGGCAAACGACTTACTTTCTTGGTCCCAGCTCCCTGCGATAATCCCCGGGAGGGGTAGCACATGAGTTTGCGTGCCAAGCAATTATAAATCATCTCTTCCCGTTTCTGGGTCGGTTGCAAATTAACAAAATAAAACGAATCCCAAACGACCTAACCGGAGAATCCACGTCATCAACGAGCATCAAAATTAATGGTACTAAAACTAATCAATTTTGAAAACTATGACGGGAAAAATTGTGAATAATATGTTTATGTTCCCATAAACCTATTATCTATTTAGCTGAAACATTTTTAAAGCTGCCAATTATGGCCTGTCGTCGGAGTGACAATTAGACATCTGGCAAACGGCAAGTTAATATTGTCGATATTCACAGACTAGCAGCAGAGGGTAGCCAAATCTGTCTATGGTTAGAATACTTTAATGATTGACTGTTGATTGTTTTTAGTCTCGGGTATTGTAACAGAAATAAAATGAAACTACTTCGCTTGCGCGGAAGCTGCGATCTTTAAGAAATGAAGTCAATTGGTTAATCATTGGCCAATCTCTAGACATATCTTTGGAAATTCGTTCGCTTAAAAACAAATACCAAAGAATATTTTGAAAAAAGTGAAAAGTACGTTCATTAGAGTTTATCTCTAACTAAATCATACCTAAATCCCATATGTTAAATAAAACTAAACTCCTAATGTTAGTTGTTTTTGTAAACATTCCTGGTTTGTTTCTATCACTGACTAGACCCAAAATGAATCATTATTAAATAACTTAAGTATATTGTTAAATAAGTAATCCTACACTGTATTACGAATCGAGTATGGATGGAGTAGCAAAGTTCAATTAGCTTCATTCGATAAATATTTGTTGGCATACTTTTTCAATCTTGCATGCCTAATTTTAGCATTTAAAACATGAGTTTCACAGCAAACGTAATTTTCTTTATTTCTTGTCACCTTTATCACATTTCTGAAAATCGAAATCGCTCGTGGAGTATAGTTTCTTTAAAGTGTCAGTCTTTATTTCGAGTTGATCAAAAACTATGTATGAAAATCTAACATTATTCATTTGGTTCCATCTTCCTGGATTCGATGGATTCAATCCCTCCAGCACCGCCATCGACGCCATCGACCAACGGTATTGGTGTTGGCCATCAAATATATCGCCGATTCTCGTCTCCACGGCGCGCCGGGATTATGTGGTAGTGACAGAAGTGACGTGGACGTCTAGCACTGACCACACACCAAAAAGTAACTGACCTCCAACGTGTCCGGCGACGGACATCGCGACACCCCGTCACCCGGCCGGCACTCGGTGACGACGACGAAGACGTCTACGGTGGTTAGACATGTGACAGCCAAATTGGGGCAGGTCTGGGCCGCGCCCGGATTCGATGTCGATGGTTTGTTTTGTGCCCCGCCAGCGTTTCGTTTGCTCATTTCGGTCGAAAGCGCTCCCGGTGGCCCCGGGTCTCGTATCGGTAATTACGCCCTAATTTGACACAGTTCTTCCCGCTGTTCCGCGCACAGCTGGACAACCTACCGCGATAGCCCCCCCTGATGGATGGGTCTGCCGTGTGCCGTCGTGTAGGTGACGTGCGTTGACGTCAGAGCAGTTGCCGTAAAGTTGCAGTTCGTCTGCATCATCTCGGCCGTCGTCGTGGTTGTTGCGACCGTTGCTTTCGATTTTCCGATAAGCGCTGTTCTTTGTCTGCCCTCGCCGCTCGATAATAACTTCCGAGAAAGTCAATCGTTACAGTCGACATGCGACCGTCGCTCGTCGCGACAAGCATTTGGCCTAATTTTGTATGCGTTACTTCCCTCACTCTTGGCCGCGAGACACGCTTGCCCTTGCGAAGGTTATGGAGCAATAATGGAGACTTCCGTACACCGTCTGGGTGATGTTGTAAAACTGCATCGGAGCTTTGCAGGTTCGAGGAGCCCTTGAGGCCGTCCATTTCTGCCTCCAGATTAGGCACAGGTCCATGGACAGATAACTGACAACACTTTTTGACACATTGATAGGTCAAGGCTATACTGATTAAATGGATCTTCAAGAGCAAAAAAGCAAACAAGAAACAATACGATAAAACCTACAGACTAAATATTACTTCACAGTGGTCGGGATCGTTATCGGTCATACATTTGGCTTAATCTGTCACTGTCCAATTCGTCTGATAATCAACCTTCGACAAAGCGAATTTTTCAGGATTTTCAAAAGGCACCTAAATAGTTGAGAACGATTGGAACGGTTGTGGATGTAATAATCCTCACGATCGATTGGTCACAACTGTTTATAACTTATCATTTTTAGTTGATAAACATGCAATATTGTGTATTCTCCTAATTGGCGGATGAACTGTAGACATTCTAACGCTTTGGGACGTTAAACGATATCGGACACGTCATTCTTTTTTTGTAGTGCCTTAATGACGGGCAGATTCGTTTTTGTAACATTTCGATCTTCTTCTTGATAAAATGTCGAACCCCGTGGTTTGGGTCGCCCGGGAACTCCTGGGCCCGGTCTAATAACTTCGGAGGAGTAAGAAAAAAAGACGACAACTCCCAGTATCGATTTATCATCGAACCTTCACGTAGCGAGAAAAGATTAATAACCTACCACAATGTAGAAAATGTTGAATATCATTTCGATTTAATTGCTTTCCTGTCGCGACTGCCGGACGGACTTTCAATGAGCTCCGGCGCGGACCGTACCGTACGACCGGTCGTGACTTCGTGGGGGGGGGGGAGGTTCTTCGCCCAAACGAGCTCCCGACCCGACTACCGAGAGGGGACATTCGGTACCGCGGGTGCGGTGAGGTTGATGAGGTTGACCGCGGTGCCAAAAAGACCGTAAACTACCGTCGACGGATCGATGCTTAGGACGGCTAGCCGTCACCAGAGCCCTGTGCTTGGCTGGCTGGTAAATAGACAGAGCTGGGCCGGAGGGTAGGTGAAGGAAATGTCAAATCCTTTCAACAAAACTGAGCGACGAAATAAATAATGATGAAGAAAAAAGAATTCGGTGTGTTCCGGTTGATCGGCGGACATCACCCGAGAAAGTTCATTAGTCGGACAACCTCGGCTCGGGTCCGGCGAGGGCGTCGTCGGCGGGATTGGGCTAATGGAGTGGTGTTGGACCAGAGATGGAGTGGAGCAACAATGGGCAGACATGGTCATAAACCATTAAAGATAGCCAGCGAATTGAACTGTGTGCGAAAGTGTCGCCTGAAAGTGGCCAGAAACGGCAGGACTCCTAAGCGGTCTTGGACCAAGAATCAGATATCCAGGTCCAAGTCCACTATCTTCGAGTCCACCTCAATCCACAACAATATCCGAGGGTCCGAAAGGCCGTGGACTGCAGAGTGGGGAACGCTGCACTCGCGGTTCTTGTCCATGGTCATCCATTGTCCCCAGCCGAGTGTGCGCCGTCGTCGGCTGCATCCAACTGGCCAACACGGCAGACTGCTCCGCAGCCGCAGCCGACACTGCCGCTGCAGCAGATGTCTCCCCCGAGGGTTGCAGTCGTCCCGTCCGCCACTGCAGTGCTACCGTGTCACGATAGTGTCATTTGTTAGCTATTAGCCACGGTCGGCTAATTCAATTCACTTGGTCCCTTCTCCAACCTCCCTCGGCGGGATCCCTCCGCTGTCACCATTGTTCACTTTCCGCGACGTCGGCGGCGGCGTCGGCAGTGACCTACATAAAAGCGCGCGCGGCGCGAAAAAACCCCCCGAGGGCCACCCCTCTTGCTGGGCCGCGCTAGTTCCGGGGTGACCTGAAACCGAAACCTGTCGCTTCGGCGGCGGGGCGGCGCGTCGATTGTGGTCCTATCCATCATTGCCGCGCGCGTCGCGCCGCGGCATTGGTCGCGTGTTTACTTTTCCGCGGGATCGGCCGGGACGGGGCCGCCTTTGTTGGCCGCGGCTCCGCTCATCACGTTCGATTGTTTGCTTGTTTTTCCCTTTCTTCTTGCCCGCGGTGGGCTCCTCTAATCAAATTTGCACCGCTCCGCGCGCGCTAGTGTTTCTTTATGTTTTGGGTGTTGTGTTTCGCGAAGCTTTTTGCTCCTTTTTTTTGGTTTGTTTTCCATGCTTCGCTTCGCACGTTATTCAGATTTTATTTCATTTCACACTGCTGATTTACTCATTTTGTCCGTGTCACCGCTTTTCTTTCTTTTTTGCCGCTTCCTGGTAGCAGTCGCCCCGGTGGGAGCCGCCGGTGTCAGCGACACTCTAATCGCGCCGCCGCTGCACTGTCACGGACCCGGTGCGTCACGGTTCAAGTGGAGTGTATCCAGCCGTAAAATGTTTACTGTTGTCCTAGGTTGGGGTTCGGTCGCCGTTTCTGCCCACCAGCAACAGCGCACCACCTCGCCGGTTATGGTTTCGTTCGCGATTCGGCGACAACAATGGTTTAGTAGATCAAATTTGTTTAGATGCCACCGATTGTCGGCGTCGGCGGCGGCGCTGTTTCAAGGTTCGACCCGGCCGGAACCCGTTATGGTGAAGGCGCGATGATGATGATGATGGTGATGAATCTTCGCCAGCACAACTGCGCAACTGTCTCGTCGCTTCATGGCCATGGTTGTAACGGAGTTGGATCGTCACGCAACGCGTCTAGGCCGCGGTCATTGTGCTACCGGCGGGATGCGTCACGGCCAGGTTGACGAACGCCAGCCAGCTGAACCGTTCCAACCGTGTATCGCTAAATATTTGTCACTTTGATTAACTGTCGATCAAACGAGAGAGCGTCGACGGTTAGTCATCCGCGTCCGTGGCTTTCCCCATTGCCGGGGGAGCGGCAGGGTTCATGGCAGTGCAGCCGGACTGGGGCTGTGCCCTGTCTTGGCCATGCCCGTTGGAGAAAAGGCCAGGAAATGCATCTCGGTTGTTGCACTAGTTCTCGGTGTTCCTTCTGAGCGATTTGTTCCGGTACCGAACGCCAGGTGCAGCCTGCAATCCATGCTGAAGCTATCACATCCCTGTCTGGCGTTTGATGCAGCAGCAGTAACCAAACAAGAATACTGGGTTGTTCATTAACCGAGGGCGCCGTTGCTAGCCCAAAATAATTTTGATATATTGGTACATTCTTCATTGGAACGTATGTGACGTTTCATTTTAATCTGTCACTTCATTCTTTGTTTACAAGCCATTTAGTATTGACATGTCACAGTATTTTTTGCAATGTCAAAAATCAGGTATCGTGCAGTGATGGAATTTTTATTTTCGGAAGGTCTCAAAGCAAAGGAAATTTATGAACGCATGATGAAAGTGTAAAAGGACTCTTCGTTTTCTATTAATACTGTAGAAAAATGGGCTGCTGAAGTTATACTTGGCTGTGCAAGTCTTGAAGACGACCCACGTCAAGGACGTCCTAAAACAGCAACAACTCCTGAAATCGTAGAATAAATACAGGATATCGTATTGGTAAATTGTCGAGTGACTGAAGGAGAAGCCCTAGAAGCATCTCATTGGGCAGTGGATAAAGTGAATTTTGTGCCTCGACTCATCATTATGAATGAGATTTGGATCTATCACCAACAAGAGGCTAAAGAGTGGTGTGAACCTGGTTCTTCGACTCCGAAACGAGTTCGTGTCTCGGAGATCAAGTGATCAACATCAGTTTTTGGGATGCGAATAGAATTTTGTTAGCGGATTACTTGTAAACTGGTAAAACAATATATTCTCAATATAATTGTAACCTTCAAGACCAGCTACAGGAAAAAAATTCGTGAAAAAAGACCCGAATTGCAGAAGACAAAATTTATTTTTCATCAGGGCAATACACCAGGCCACAAGAGCATTTTGGCAATTGCAAAAGTCTATGAATCAAAGTTCGAATTTGTTAGCCCTTTGCGACTTCCGTCTATTTCCAGACCAAAACCAAATCATGCTTGGAAAGAGTTTTTCATCAAACGATGAGGTCAACAGCTGTAGAAGCGTATTTTGAAACCCTTCCACTTCAGAGATGGAATTCATAAATTGGAATCTCGTGACAACAAGTGTATTGATATTGTACGGAGACTACACTGAATAATAAAGTGTATTTCTGACTATAAAATTATGTTTTTGTTATCGGACCACAAAACTTGTTGAACAGCCCAGTACTTTGCAATGCAATCTTCAATTACGGGCAATTCGCCATCCGGCACTATTTGCCATCTGTTTATCTCTTTAACCATAAAGATGTCAAAGGCGGCAAGGGTGCAATCCTTTCCCACCGCTACACCCTTTTGGTTGCAGAATGCTTTCACCTATGCCGCACACCGTTTTGGCAGTTCTTCTTCGGACATATGCAAAAACTAATACAACGAAGCCACAAGCCCAATGAATGAGAAATAGACGAGTTTGTTCGGAGGTACGGCAGCAGCAGCGTCACCTGCGACGATAGTGAAACCGCATTTTCGTTACAGACACTAGAGTCCATGAGTCCTGTGTATGCCAAGTATTAGTTGGCAGCAATGTGCAGTATTATGTCATTCGCATTTTTCGGTCCCACGTTCCCTGTGCGCCTGGGGGAAGGTCCGTTTTATTTATTCAACCAAACTGCGAATGTGAGGGGACATGAAGAATTCACCAAATCCGATCGACTTAAAGTATATCATTTGTTGTGCTGCAGATATGCGTAGTTTACCATACTTACAGAGTCTATTTAACGCCGTTTGAAAGCGAAACTAGGATGCTGTAACTCGTCGCGAATCCCAGCTACGACAGTCTTGGATTTTTTTCTCGCAGTGCATTGGCACCAGCACGTCACCGATCGCGCTGCGTCGGTTTTCGGTGTACGGCCACTGTCAAGTTCAGGGGCTTACGTTGATTGAAGTTTATTTTCATTACCAACGTTCGGCACATTAGGAATCTACTCATTAGCATCGCTCATCGTCGTCCGCGGGTCGTCGTCGTCGTCGTCGTGCACCGTTTTGGCAGTTTGGCGCAAAATAAAAGATCACAAAATGCTGCTCGGTGCTCGGTTATTTTAAAAGCCGTCGCTTGAGACTGCGGACCGAAGGACGTGCACCAAAAATACAAACCGACCGAAGAGTACGCTGTACGTACACCGGCGCGGCCAGCGCGATATTGGCCAATGCTCTAAGAATAGTGCGAAGCGTGAAATCGTGAGATTGCGTTCGTGTCGGCTCCGCTCGTGCGCGGGTGGCACAGGAAGTGGTACGCGGGTTTCGTGCATTTCCGATATAGAGGCGGAAAATAGCCATCCTGGTTCCTGGGTGAGTGTGAGGTGAGTGTTCTTCTTTTTGCTGCTACGAGGCAAGGCAACGAAGGCGACTCTGATGGATGATTTATGCTGGCATGGCCTGACCTAGCGCGACTGCAAGCAGTGGAAAGTGCTGGAGGGATCAGTGGAACGGCACCGTGTTTACTTCGGCCACTAAAAGACGACCACTCCACAACAGAAACCGGGGCAAAGGAGCCTCAAACAATCCACGCCAAATGATGGGGCACGAAAAAATACGCGTACGCGAATGGCCGCAGCAGCGAAACTATTACCCGACGGTCACGAGTAGCAGATTAAATTATTATAACTATATTTTCCGTCTCATTTCGTATCCCATTAGTGAAACGCTTCGGGAAGCCTACGAGAGAGCCGAGAGCCGAGAAGTGGACCACGAACCAGTGCAAACACCTCTCCTGGCTCGGAGTGGCCGATAAATGCCATGCCGGCCCGGGTGAAACAGATTACAGCGCATCGAATCTTTCGTGGCTTCCGGACGTCTGGACACGGCAGCACCGCCGAGCATGATGTTTTTCTTCGAGGGCTTAGGACCAGGTGCGCTGACGGCGAAGGCTTAGAAAAGGCTCCAAAGTCGCCGACGCCGACACACCGGCCAGCCGGCCGAACGGTACACTTAATTCAAGGAGCCAGCCACTTAATTACCTAATTAGGGAAGATTATTAGGGATGATAAAGGCCCACGGCCCCGTTCGGAGGCCCAATGGGTAACATTGTGCAAGAAGCAACAAACTTGAGCCGAGCTCGGCTCTGCTCCTGTTGCATGCCGCGATTTCAAAGACCATATTTCGAACAAGTGGTTCGAATGTGTTTTGGAGGAAAAATTACTTATTAGTAGTCAAAAAAGCTTTAAGCTCGTTTCGTATAAGTTTTGTCGTCCAAGTTGTCATCGCTTGCAATAGATATTTCATATTTAAATGTGTTTCGTATCGTATGGTGTAACAAACTTCGACTAAGACAGTTTCGCTATTATTGGGAATTTCCTCGCTCAATTGTAGCAAAGCACATTTGCCTTACTTTTCGTTGTCTTGGTGTGAAAAAAGCTGTCGCAAACAGCGCATGAACTCATCGCACAGCCCCGTAACACACAGCACAGCGCCTGCGTAAACAGCCCCAAAACTGAGCTCGGGAATTTCCATATGCACGGTAAGTCCCGTAAATCTTAATTCGTTTCAAACATGCGACAGGTCGAAAGATTCAATCTTGATTTCGTGCGATGGTCGGTACGAGTTCTGGAATTTACGTGCAGTCTATCATGAGTAACGCTAATTATCAGTCACCGGCCAAGCCACTTCCAGACCAGACGCTCTATGACGTTTTGTGGTCCACAAACCTAAAATTGAAGTGTTATCTGATTGCATCAGGCTTTTTTAAACCAAAATTGTAAAAAAAACTCAATATACCTTTAACATCGTGCGTTCCGTTGAAATCCCGATGAAAATTGTAACTTTGGAAACATTTTCTCGTTGTTTCGAAAATAGATCCTTTCGATTTCGGTGCAGGAGGCACCAAACGGCAGTCTTATTAAGTCTGATTCCAATCGGTACGTAAAAGCTCACCGTTTTACCGTAGCAATTCAGCAAAATTGCGACGGGCTTTTAATTGTGGCTCACTTTTGCTGATCGTGCCAAAGGCACACGACGGCATATGCTGGCGGCGCGAATGGTGAGGTAGCATAAATTCAAATTTCATGTCAGGATTTCGGCGACTCTCGGCAAACACGGCAAGATTGCACCAGCCTGCGGACCACTTTGCTGGCCGCCGCGCTGCACCCGGGTATAGATTACGAGCCTCTAATTTATGCGAAGGTAAATGATTAATTAGACGCAATTACGATCTAATGGATGGCTGAGCAGTGCAACCAAAGCACAGGGCGGTTCCGCCCTGCGACACGGAACGGCCAGCGAAGGCTCGGGCGCGTACATTACACCGCACGAAAGCCGCATCGATCCTGGGGAACCTAAACAGGGGAAAATAGCCCCCCCGGTTCCATGCTGACAGGGCGCAACATGAGCCACTCTAACCACTTTCTGCCCCATCGCCCTTTAGTCCTTGCCGTTTGCTCCGTTCTAAGGATGATTTTTAAGCCAATTGGCTAGGGGGCTTGGCTATCCACCGCACTTCTCCAAGATACTACACTATAATCTTTTTTTATCGCACAGTTCACAGTAAAAATTTAAAAGGTTTTAGAAGTTTTCGGAAAGAATTTATTCTTTAATTAAAAAGACATTTTTATATAAACCAAAACATTTTTGGAACCAGTGATTACATTGTCTTTTGGCGTAGTTGCGTATTTCCTAATTTAGTTCGGTTCTTCTGAAGTTGTCTCCTGGAAGATGTCTGAAACTTGTTGCTTGCTAACGGTTACAACCCATTCGTATGTAACTTATGAAAGGACATAAATGCTTTGAATAGCCATAGTAACCTCGAATTTGTTTAGATAATAATTCAGGAGTTCAGCCGATTCAGGACATCAAAGTCATTCCGGAAGCCACCAAACAACTAGCAGAATAGTTAGTACTTACAGCCGCAACTGCTACAACAACCTTGTTAAGCTATTATTTTTTTGACGATCGGCTTCGGAAGGCTTCAGAAGTTTGTTGAATCAGTGTTGGGTTTTCTAAGCTCTAATCATCCAAAGTGCCATTGTACATTTTCAAAGATCTGTTGTCCGTCGGTCCATATTTTGTAACTTTACCATAGCTCTCGTCCATAAACTTGAAACCCTTTCGTTTCACAAACATCTGTCTCGCAGGAGAACTCACTCAAGCTTTGATTGAACCTCTGCGATTAACGGCTCAATCGCGATCCATTGCGAATGACACTGTCACATAAATTACTGATGGTTGACGTGAAGCATCCCAAGTAAGTGCGCGCCTGCTACCGAATCGCTCTGCATCGCTCACAGATTACAGCACTTCAAACGAACGGCTTCGAACGAACGTCCGATCTCGTCGCTCATCGCCTGAAGTATGTATAGTATCGCCAGCATCGCCACCATTCGCGCGTTGCATAATCGGAGCCACATTACAGCGGGGCACGGTAATTTATGCATTCGAACACGATTAGTAATTAATGAAAGTGAATTTAATCGAATACGAAAATGGAAATCGCATTTTGCGGCCACGCGGACCGGTTGGAATAACAATTTGTATGCATATGTTCCGGTAATCGGAAACCGCGAGCGCTTCGGTGTGAGACGCGCGCCCCGATGGGTACGATCGTGAGGGGCGACCCCCCGAGCATAGGCGTTGGAGAAGGGACCCGCGGACCGCACGGACACGTGTGCGCGGAAACGGGACGGACTGTGCGGGGTAAAAAACTCAACAACTATTCGTACGGCGGAACGGCTATTAAAGTGACACCCCTAGCACCTCTAGTGCAGCGGCTCCCCCGTCAGCTTACCGGCTGCAGCTGTAGCGCGTGGGCCAATGGCCAACGCTGAATGCATCTGTCGCCCAACCGATGGCGCCTGGCGGTGGCCTCCATCCCCGGTCCAGCCGGTTTCTGTATGCTGCGGAATTATGACGGTCCGGTGTCTTCCAGCTCGACGAGGGGAGACCGTGGGACGAGGACTTGCTGCGGCGGGGGTCGGGTTCATATGCAAATGAAATTAGAAACATCCATCCAGCAGCAGCGTGGGCGTAGCGGGCGGCCACGGTGAACGTCAAGCGTTGAGCGCGTTTTCCGCGGGACCTGACCTTGAAGCTTGATCACGCGTTGCGCAGAACGCTTCCCTTCGGACGAGGCGATCTCTCTCTCTCTCCCGGTGCTGACACAGTCAGCTGGCTTCAGCTGCCAGTGGGTCAACCACGGGCCGAACACTTTCACCACCTTCGACGCTTTTGGGTAGCTACGTTTGTGTGTGGGTTCTCGAGGTTTTCTCTCATTTAAATATGAATCAAAGTCATTTTATTTTGAGCAACATATTCCTGGTATTTCCGGTAAAATCACTGTTTGGTTTGGGGTCACAGTTTGGCAAGTTTTCCAATACGGCTACAACCGCTACCGAGCGGTCTTGGCCAGCAACAGAGACAATGTTAAATCTCTGCTGCTTTCAGTAACATTGTGTTTATACCGGCGGTGTGAGAAGATCTGTCACACCGGTTTGCGGAATCGAACCCGTGGTTGACTGCTCTATCAACGGGTCGAATTTTCAACCTGAACTTCTAACTACTACGTCTAAACTAAACTACGCCTACTTTGAACTCACCCATGGCAACGATATTTCGTGGAACGATAGTTGTTCTCCAGCAGACATGAACATTGACGCCAAGTACGATTGACTAGGCAAAAGGATTTCCGGCATTTTGTTTAGCTGATCTGTCAACAGCAGACTTTAACCGACGGCAACTAATTCGAACGCAGTCTTAAGTACGCAGTTGGCAATCAGTCAGAGTAGTAGTACTACTACTTACTTACTTACTTAATCCGGCTACAACCGCCGAGCGGTCTTTGCCTGCTTCTAAGAACTTTTCTAGGAAGTTAGCTTTTCCAGTAGTAGTAGTTGGTTTTATTGTTGAATAGCCTTACTTGAGTTTAGCTCATTGTTTAACATAATTGGTAACGGGTTCACAGTGTTTGTTTTCCTCGTTATACTTAAATTATTTGTGGCGTTGCGGTTTGATAGTTCTGTTTATGTTTGTGTTTCATCGTGTGGGAAAAAGTGGAAAAACCCGCGACAAAATAAAAACGATTGTACATAATAGTACTTAATCTATGCTTAATACTAGCCTCCTATTTGTTGACAGTGTATTTATTAAGCTATTGTCGCTGTGTTCGCATTTATTGTGGTAGTTTTGTTTTTCTAAGAATTTCTTTATTGCTGGTACTTGGGTCCTATCTTGTACAGCTCCGTGCTGTACCAATAAGAAAGATTTAAGATCATTTTAAGAATTTTATTTTGCTTGATCTGAAATTTTTTTATATGAGTCTGTGCGCAGGAACCCCAGACGTAAAGTAGTAGCTTGTTTTCTTCACCTAACTTCGATCTCCTGTTTACGAATGGATAAAGACTTTTAATCAATTTGTCTATTTTGATTGTGGTGTTGATAATGTGAGCTTTGAATGTTTAATTGTCTTTCGAAAAAATCCTAGATATTTAATATCTTTTTTCCATTCTATTTCTGCAATCAGCCAGAACTTACAGACGTCCTTAGGTTTAAAGTCAACCAAACAAACTGAAGCTTTTAGAGTTTTTGGAAAAATACGTAAGACTTAACATGGCTGATACTCGTTAACGAGTCACTCAAGTTTAGATTTGTGTTGCTCCGAAAATGCTTTATCACTTGATTTCCAACTAAATTATACAGAGTAGGCCAAGTACTTCAGAAGACTCAACCATCAAGAATTGCGTGTTGAGGTTTTCGTTTTCAAACTTTTCCTAAACCGATTCGTATGTGTGTGTTTAATGTTTGACTTCATTTGAGCACACTGTTGCGTTGCCCCTCTGATGTGTGACTTGATTTTCGGTGAAAATGCACTACAACCGTGTGTGTGTGAGTTTTATTTACGAAGCCAAAATCCGCCCTGGCCCACCCACATCATCCCCGCTTCGCCGTCCGCCCCCCGCAAACAGCGGTGCAGGCGTGTGCATCTCTTATTGCGCATGCAGCGAGCGCAAAAAGGGGTAAGCGAAAAAAAAAACGGCGTCTAATTTAGCGTAAACTACTCACTTTACGATGCAATCGCGGGTTGCGGGTGTAAATTTAAGTGCATTTCATTCTATCAACCACCACCCGCCCGCCCGTCCGCCCGTCCGCCCGGCCGCGGTGCAGGAAGTGCATTTGCGTACTCTCCTCGCTCTCTCTCGGTTGGTTGGTTGGTTGGTTGGGAGGTTGCAAATGCGCACTGCACGGGTGAAAATTTCAAATTCATTGCCAAGAAAATTGAGACTTGGTTTCATTAGTCGCCCTTTGGCGCAGCTGCACGCCGGGCGCAACGGCAGGTAAAGGTCGGTCGGTCCGCGGCCCGCCGGATGAACGCTAGGACGTGCCAGGACCGGGTCGGGTTGGGGGGTGCAGTGAAGCAAGCGCGGGATATTCACTATATTCGTGTGCACAGCGCACAGCAACTCTTCTTGGTGGCGTTGGTGGCGGCGAGTTTCGGGCTCGGCCGCGGTAGGTGATATTTGAGGTACCATTAGACGGTTTGCAGCACTCCGGGGAATGTAATCGAAATTGCGCCACGAACCGGGACATCGGGAGGGGCAGCCGCGCCGCGCGTACCGCGTGCCGGTTGGTGAAAGTTTTGTGATGAGCTAATATATTTTACGGCTGTCAGGAAGCGAAACTAATGAGATCAAAGTTTAATTTAAGGAAGAGCGATCGCGGGAGCAATAATATGTGCAGACCTTCTGTAGGGCATGGAGGGAGGGGAGTGCCTGGTGGCGCGCGGTACGTCGTGCTCTTGGCACATGTGCTCTTGGCCAGCGTTCCGCGTGTCAGCGTTTAAATGGTAATGGCATTGCGTAAAACGCCCGCTTTTAGCGTGCGGAGTCGCATTGGCTAGCGGCTGATTTAAGACCCAGCGGCGGCGGCCGCCGCCGGAGGACGATCAGGTGATTTGCTTCTGGTGGCCTTTTGGAGAAAAGGATGCGTTTAAAATAGATGCGGAGCGCGATGTGGTTGCGTTCGCAGTTTGATGTTTCCAAACAGAGCGCGAGAGAGTGGCTGACCAAAACAGGAGCGATCGGTTTAACTGGCCTTTAAATTAACTTCCGATCAAGGCCATCGATTTACTACGGTGGGTAAGAAATACCGAGAATTTGCTTATCGGGAATCTATGTCATTGCCTTTAAAATATTGCCTTTCCCTATGTGTCTCTATGGTTACATTTGTTTCTATTTTCGAAATGCTCCGAAAGGTTCTCTTTAGGAATACACATTCTTCGTTTCGGCTTCTATCCACGGAGTGGCTTCTTGAGTAAAGCGAATATCCAGAAGTCACAATACTCCAGAATATTACGGAACGATCCTGGTCGAGTTTGGGTCGAAATCATCACAAAAATGTGATGTAAAAACATCACGAGGAAGTTGGACCTAGAATTGGGTCTCCACAAATTCAGTCTCTTTTGACGCACAGCAAACCACGCATAAAATTTAAATATAGGATGGTCCACGTAGTGTTTGGATTCCGAAGATCCAAGTTTTCAGATTCCATTTCGGCGAAGAACCAATTAGCCAACATTTCTCGGTAGCATACGCTATCGACGGTTATGGCTCCTTCTTGATTTTCGAAGTAAAATGGTCCGATGATGCCGCCAGACCAAAATCAGTACCAAACTGTCACTCGTTGTGAGTTCATTGGCTTCTCTTGCACGAAGTGTGGACTTTCCAAGTATTAACACAACCGTCGAGGCGGAAATGGACTTAAATGACCTGAGCTTTTCAAACATTGTAGAGTTTTAGTTGAAGACTCACGACTTTAGAAATAGTTAACAATATTTCCCAATTTTCTGCAAACGTATAGCGTTCCATTTCTTAAACGTCAAAGTTTTTTACAAAATGATTACAATTTCCAGAATGAAGTTTGTCGTTTTGAAGTTGAAGTCAAGTAATCGATAGTTTAAAATCCGAATACTTGGTGGATTATCCTATAATATTCTCTGTTGACAGTTTGGCCAGTTGGAAGGAATTCAAGATGCACCACCTCACGATAATCAAAGACAACTGTTTCCCGTCATACCTAAGTCACAGCAGTAGATGTGGACGCAAACGCAGCGTAGAGTGTAGCTAGTGGCGGTTGAGTTTGCAAGGGTCACGGGAAGTTATTGAGCTACTACTGATCAGGAAATGCAAATCTTGAAGCTCCTTCGCCTTCAACGTGATTCTTGTACCGTTCTGCAGCGGACTTTTGTTCCGTTTAGAACCGTTGTTGCGTTTGTGTTTTTACCGTTCTTCCGGTTACTTTCACCACCCATCACTCGGCACCTCACGGGTGACAGGACTAGGGCTTCCTCGCGGAAGAACCGGAACCAAATACAAGGGAACCAACGCAATCATCACGATCAAAGACACGGTTCTACGTTATCAAAACATTTTCGGAGCCCACCAATCGCCGGCCGCGACAGGTGACGAAGAAACCGTGACATCCCCGTTCTGCCCCACTTGGGAACTCTGGCACACGACGGCCATCTTGAGTCCGTGAGGCTACTGTGAAGGCGCTTCTCAAGAGGCATCTCGAAACGGCCCGGTTCGCGGCGTGCAAGTCTTGGCGCGGGGGGGGCGGCCAACATCAACACTGAATTATTCATTAGACGGCGGGGGAGAGCCACCGGCGTTACATGGCGAAGCGATTACAGCGTGTTTACTTTATTATCTTGGTCATGCAATTCAATTGTTCTTCCGTCGCCACATGAGCGGCCTCTCTCGGCACGGGCCCCAGGTAGGGCTAACGCGTTCCGGATAGGGAATCGCAGATACCTAGACCTTTCGCGCGCCCGCGTGGACACGGGATATCACACGGTTAAGCGGTGATGATGGTGCACTTTGTCCAGCCGAGTCGAGCGGACGAAAACATGTCTTGGACCTGGCCGTAAGTTGCTTCATCTTTTGCATCAACGGTTGCCACAGGTTGTCGTTCGGTGTCGCCCCTGTTGGTCACCCCAATTTGTATACCCGAAAAGGCATTAACAGGCGGCTGCCGACGACGGCTGCCGTGATGCCGAGATTCGAAAAGCCTGGCCGCCGGAACTCCGTCGGTTCGACCAAAAGGGCGACAAGCAGAGTGCATGTAATAATCTTTAAAGATGCCTTAATTTATGCTGCATCTAATTGTAATGCTCGCGCGGGGCCAACGAGCCATGACGAAGTTTTCGACCTACCGAGCCCGGTGATAAGAGGGCGTACGGCCCGACGGCCTCCGGTCAGCGGTGCGGTCGGATGGATGGCCTACGATGAACTGCAAACGAACCGATAAATTGTGAGCTGCTGGCGCAGCTGGAACCAATGGTTGGAACCCGGGACCGCAGCAGGCCGGGAGCGTCCTGGAGGGCGCCCTTGTCGTCTCACTTCTGAGGTGACGTTTCGTGATTATTATCATCTGTGCGCGCCGTGTCATTAGGTGCCGGGGCGGCGCGTGTGTGTAACAGGCCGGTGAGACGTGGTCCGTGGTACTGAAAGTAAGAGATTGGGGTCACCTAGTGGAAGTACTTTTGAAAGGGTTTTGAAAGCAGACCTCCTCCTGTCAGGGGTCTGCTTTCCGATGGCGCAGAACTGCTTGGCGCTACAGGTGGCCAGGCCAGGGAAGAGAGCGCGAAAGGGCAAAGAGCAATCGAGGGTGCTGACAAGGCGCTGAAGAGGGCTCGAGGGCTCTAGTGATACGCGTGGTCTCGGACACTAAGCGACCCCGTTTTGCCGGGGGCGCTGTGCGCGCGTCAACCGAACGCCCGTACGGTGCTGCCATCTGGCTCAAGTTCAAAGTGAAGGCAACTGACGCGGATCACGCTGCGCTCGCCTGGCCTCGCCGAGCCGCAGAGAGACGAGCACAGCTGTTGCGGAACCGGTTTGCCCGTGGCCCCCTGTGTGTGTGCGCGAAGCGGCGAGAAAGTATCACAAACACACACTCGTAGTGTCGAGAGGGTAGTGTGTGGCGGCGGCAAAGGCCACTCCACGCAGCGCAGCGTGCCCCCCGTGCCGCGGGGCCTAGGCCTATCATTTGCATCGAGGCGAAGGTGTGCCAAGAGCGGCACCGGGGCAGCGGCGGCACCGGGGTGGCTTGCGGTATAATGTGTGTGCTAATCTGACACGATGTCGATGTCAGACCGATAGAGAACGTTCAGCGTCAAACTGTCTAACGAGAACCGTCCGAACCCGACCGACACCCCCGTTACCTCAGTAGTAGGTGGGCGGGTGGGGCACAGTATTTGCGATAAGTACGTCAGGAGCGCTGCTGCTGCCGCTTCTGCTGCTGCGGGCAAATGTTATTTTTACGCCCTCACCAGACACGGAGGCGAGTGCTGCGCTGCGCTGGAACTGCGTGACAGAGATTAGCGGGCCGAAGCCGGAGCGAAGGGGTTGCGCGCAGTGTATTGACTTACTGACACTTGAATGTACCCGCTGCTGCAAAAACATGTCAAATTATAGCGCAACGTTCGGGGACTCATCCGCTGCGCACGGAAATCCTTTCGCTTCCTGGACCGGACCGGGCCCCACCACCCGTTATTATCGGGTGGTGCTATTGGTCAAACCTGCCAATCACTGTTGTGGCGGCGTATGTTGTGCATTTCTCTACCCGGGACGTCCGGGACGTACGGGGACCAGACTCACACTCAGCCCGCGGGTTGTTAATTGGTTTTGCATTTTACTGGAAATGGATTTCGTCGCCCGCGCTTGACGTGGCCGTTTGCCGAAATTGCCAGACTAATTGGGATTCGGTTCGGACTAGGTTCCACAGATGAAAGGGAAGGTGACAGTGATTTTTTCTAGCTTAGTTGCATTGTGTAATCCCTTGTTCCAGGTCGGAACTTGTCTAAAAGTTGCGTAAATGGATTAGCACATTTTGATGAAGTTTTTTCCATTATTCACTATTCTGGAACTTACGGTTCCTCGAGAGAACCCTTCTTCAAATTGAACCATGGGCCTGCAAGGGCCTTTCAACAACTACAACCTACGATTTATGGACTACGAATCAATTGGAACGAAAGATAACCAGTGGAATGATGAGTCAATCCCACTAACTGGGACTGCCACCAGTTGATGTTTATCAATAACCTAGCTCAACAACCAAACAGAAGGCGGTGGGTAGTATTAGCAGTGTAAATGCAAACTATATCCAGGTCGGGAAAGTTCCGACACACGGTGCTGTAACACCGCTAGGTAACGGAGGCAATGTACGTGACGTTTATAGCCTTCTCACGTTTGAATTAAACTTTCCCGAAAATAGTGGATCACGAACGTGCCATTGACCAGACCAGGCCGTACTAGAGACGCTATAAAGCACCATCGTGTGACCCTTTACGTTTAGTGATGACACATTCGGAGAAACGGCCACTAACGATCTGCTCATCGGCAACCATGGTCTGCGTCGAAACTGTCGCGATGTTGCTGCTCCTGTACGCAGTTCAGGTCTGCACCGGTCTGCGCAAGCAATCGTTCGACGAAGCTGTGCTAGAGTGTGCCGAGTTGCTGTTGATCCATCCCCGGAAGATGGAATCGATTAGCGGTGGAATCCTAGGTAACGATGACGACACCAAGTCCCTCATACGCTGCGTCGGAGTGAGCTGTCGGTTTTGGAGTGACTACACCGGGCTACGTCGGGATATTATCGAACGCTACTTCACCCCTGACGCTAGTGACACACTGTACCGTAACCGCACACAGGCCTGTCTGAAGAAGCTTCCCGTGCTATCGTTTCCCTTCAATCACCGCAACCAGCGCGATCTGGCGTATCGATCATTTCTGTGTTACTATCACAACTACGGGAACCTAAAGCGGACCCGAAACTTCGTACCAATGGACAGTGTACGACTGCTGGAGCTGGCAAGACAGTGCATGAATGTGTTGTGTATCGGCGTGGAAGACCTCGTGGATCTTACCGTGGCCGAGCTGGACGAGAACCGGAGCGTACACTGCATGGTACGGTGCATTGGTCTCCAGACGGGGCTGTACAGTGATCGCTACGGGGTCAACATTGACCTGGTGTACGCTCAGTACGGCGAGGGTTATGATGAAGCCACATTCAAAGCGAATGCCTACAGCTGCGTGCGCAACCAGAGCGCAACTTCCAGTGATGATCCATGCCGCAGGGCTTACAATTTGTTGTACAAGTGTTTTGAAAATGTCCGCAACATTGTGTCAAGGTTCGAAGTGCAAGAATCTTACGAGACTTAACGTTCATGAAGCGATCTATTTGTTCATTTACTTGAGAATGTTCAGAATAATGTTTCCAGGAATAGTGCCTGATAAGTGTGATATACTGTCGACTGTGTAAATTACGGGTAAACTAGCCATAAGTCAATAGCTTAGGAGTTTCACATCATGTGTGGAAAAGTTCAATAAAAATAAAAATTAAATTCAACAATTCGTCAGCTTCTCAATCATCACCACACAGAAGTTGAATCATGTGTTCTCATGAATCATGTGTTGCTGGCAATTGTTTTGTGGCAACAGATTTTTCGTGATTTGATAGTCCATACGAAAATGTACGTCCACTTCCTGACGAATGCCAAAGGGCATCGCGGTTGGTTGGGCACCGCGGAACCTATAATTGTGGAAAAGGTGAACCCCGGGGTAAGTCTATTTGCTTAGAGCATAATTGATTGAGACTCCCCAACGGTGCAGGCCTCGCCCCGCCGCCCGACGTCGTGTGCTTACCTCGTTTGGACCCGATCGATGTACAGCTTCTCGTTGCGGCCCTCTTCCTTCCTTCGTTTATCCACGATCGTTCCGCGAACGGGCCTTCGATTGCCACGGTTCCTGTGTGATATTTGATGAACGGCAAACCAGCGGCAATCGATAGTGACAATCGACTTCTATTCTGACACCGAAGTCGGTCGGCGGTGAGCCCCGCTTCGCCCACGCTGCTGCCCGGCCCAAGAACCGGCTTCGCGTCGCGAGCGAAATTGGCAGCTCGTGCGCCTCGAAAGGGGTCCAGCACTGGCCGCGGTATCCGTCGCTCACCGTCGCTTCGAGGCAGCCGCCATCGCGACAAGCCCTTGATCTGAAGCCATCCGGCCGCAAGAACATCAAGAACCAATCAATCTTTTAATAGTTAGATCACGATTTTTCGTGGGGTAAACAGATCGATACCGAATACCGAGGGCTGCCGAGTGGGGCGAGGGGATCGGAGGTCCCCACCCGAGGTCCTACGTTTCGTTTTGCTTCTTTATTATTTGTTGCTGGAAACTACACCGTATCGAGAATCTAGATTGTGCCTTGGGTTTGGGTGAAGTTTTTTTCCATCTAACTCACTGTCCGCCAATGATCTGAGCTGTCTGAGCTTTCCAACGCCACCCGACAAGGCCTGTCATTTTCTTCTGTCTACTTCGTCGAAAAACTCACGGTTTAACGTAGTAGTTATCGAGAAAATCCTGAAAGAAACAAATCGAAAGTGTGCACGAGTATAGAGAGTACTGATAGACAGTAGCAACAATGTCCAGCAAACTGCTCACCCATTTGCTGGTGTGAACATTTAGTTAGCATCCAACAATAGCTGCATCCTATTTGCATTGTTTATTTTGGGCAAAAGCCACAGTTTAAATTTCAACAAGTATACCAAATATTCGTGCCTTTTTATATTTCTTTCAGTTACTTTGTGACTTGAAATTCATGGTGAAAAGAATGGATGATTAAATTTAAATGGAATGATGCTTTGAATGGCCGGCAAACTCTGGACTCGAGAAAGTTTTTCGATCACAAAATTGCTAATGAAAGCAGAACAGATATCAAAACCCGCTTCCGCTCATGTGATAGCTGACTGGGCTTTCCAACTAAAAACCCTCAACTTCTGCTCGGGTGTTAACATCGCGCGGTGCAACTTGCCCAAAGCTCCACTTAAGCACACTTCCTCGATCATGATAATGGTGCCGGTGATGGTTGGAACAGCTTCGCTCGAAGGTCGAGCATCGGGCGTACGGTGAACGTCTCTGACCGTCAGAGTTTTCTTATCATGGCGGGGTTTTGCTGGCAAATGAAAGCTCCCATTCCGCCACTGGCAAGCGACACAGAACGGTTCTGGAACAAGTTGAGCAACCAGGAGTTAATATTTAAACGTTGCCCAGATAGCCCCATGCATGCTGGTTACAGGCAGGCTGCTGAAAAAGCTCTCATTAGGATTCGCAATATGTAAATCAGCTCGTCCGTGCTACTCTGGGCAGACTTTCACCGGCATTACATAGAGAAGTCTTTTGTCGGGAAGTTTGTTTCGTCGAAAGATGTGTGCGACGTATGCATATATTGTTTGCATTGCAGCAGTCTATTACACCACACCATAAACCGGGATGCACAATTACCTTCGTCAAGAAGGGCTGGAATAGTTTTATTTAATTTGGTAATCGATGGATGCATGAAAGCAGCGCAAATAAAAGAATATACCCAGGAAGGTCTCTTATCACGCAAAGAACTGTCAAATTAGGTCTCCGACATTGCAAATCCGGGAGTGCTCTCCGTACGGCGGAACCGACGGTCCACCTTCGGAACCGGGTGTCACTGCCGAGGACTGTTCCATTGTTGCCTCTCCCAACAGCACCAGAAACTGGGACGCTCCTGGAGAGGCTAAAAAATGAAAAACGCGAAACGGCAAAACATGGTCACAAGAAAGCTTAACAAATTGTATTATTTATGGCGCCACGGTGAGTTATGGGAAAAGTTTTCTTATTTAGGGAACTGTTTAATTTTCGTCAACTTCATTACGAGGCACAGTCTCGGCGTCGTTCCTCTGGAAGGCCGCCAGATCGTCAGCGCGATGTTTGCGGAAGGTTCTGTGGAATATTTCGCTTTGCATCGGCATCGAGAGAGGGCTCCCAAGTGCATATGCTGGTGCATATAGAAGAACGTAAACATGCAATTTCCAGGGCTAGTGTCGCTATTATATTACGACAGTACGGCTCGAGAATACTAATCCAGCTCTCCAAGTTTGTATTCCCGTGTCTCCAGACGTCCTCAGACGTGAAGTGGATTATGTGATTCCAGCGGAGCTCTGCCCGAGCAGCTTTCGCTGCTATTTCCATCTCGAGCTACGGCACAGCATTCAGTTCAAGTAATTTATTTTTCCTCCCTGTAAATCCTATTACGAAACGAATGTACCGTTCCGGGTTGACAAAGTTTCCCCAAATGCGCCACCAGATCGTCCAACGAGATTGGGGCGGAGCCCGTTTCCAGATTTCAAGTGTCCGGAAGCGGAAGGCATCCCGGACTGGAGGCTGGTCAAGATTGTTTTTCTCATTGATACCGCAAATTTTGATAAAAAGCGCTTGGGAGGTAACAGCGCAGGGAGCACCGGAAAAGTCCCCCGGAACTTAAGTCACGAAGCAACAATCAGATTTGAGTAACCAAAATCATCGTCGAAGGTAAGTTATTCCAGCCCGCCGTCGGTCCCCACGGTCGGGGCTGCTGTGGAAAAAGTTTCTAGTTAATCTTCCCGGCCAGAGCTTGGTGTAGCTTTACTTGCTCACTGCTGATTGGTGGTTTTTGCCGGCCGGTCTGGTTTATGCTGCTGGACTACCGTGGGACTACCGAAATACGGGCCCGCTGGTGGTGCTATCGGTGAAATGTTGGAAACGAAGCAAAAACTGTATTTTCACAAAAACGAGCACCGGTCCCATTCGAAACTTTACTCATCACCAATAATTGTTGGCCGTCCTCGGTGGGATTCCGGAAACACGGCCGGCCGGGCAGCGGCCAAATTATCGGCGACAGCATCGGCCACAGTGCTGCCAGGCCAGAAGATTATCGCAGAGAAGAAGGGATAATGTTCGCCGAAACGACACCGAGTGTGGGATTGGAGCAAGTGGAGTTGGACCAAGGCTAGCGGCAAACGTTGATTTCTCGTTTCTACCCAAAACTATTGCAACATGTTGTAAAATATCGCCCTACATTGTTTGCTGGTGTTTACTATGGTGGCAAAAAAGATGACGGGAATTTGGTTATAACTCAAAAACTATTTATTTAAAAACATGTCGCAAATTCTTCTTCCTATATAGCCTTCAATTGCTTCTTCGTGTCGCGTAGTATCTCTTATATAGATTCAAAAAGGTGTCCACGAACCGGTCTATTGAGTTTAGCGCATAGCCAAAAGTCCCATGGCGCAAAGTCAGACGAATACGGTGGTTGCGGCACGATCCTGGTCGAAAAATGGTCAAGAATTACGAGTGTTATGTGAGGTGGAGCATTATCATGATGCAAGAACCAAGAATTGTCTCTCCAACAATCTAGTCTTCTTTGACGCCAGAATTACGCATTACATGATAATTAAGAATGACATTCAATGATCCTTTCGATATTCCAACAAGGTCAACAAGATCTTGCACTGTCAATCGCATCCCAATCGATTTAGAAGCAGTAATTCTTTGATTTTATTTACGTGTCATCAGTTGATTATGAAAAACGAAGAATTCACTGTCAACTGTTTAGAAAAGAACCCGTATCGTAAACATCAATAATTTGACGCAAAAATTGACAATGATGTTGGTGACAGTGTTGCCAACTTAAAAAAAAACCTTTGTCCCTATCGGAATCAAAGACGAATAAAGACGACGAATAAAAACACAAGTTCGAAATCAAAGCTCCCGTTACTTTTTGGTCACAGTGTTCTACACTACAAAAAGCATCATAGAAAAAAAAACGTAGTGTTAACGAATCAAGAAAGCAAATAAGGAGGAACTCGTTACGTTGGGCACTTGTTTTCTATGGGGAGCCGTCGGTTCGGCAGCTTGCCGAACCGAACGTACGGAAATATGGACGGACGAAACACGGCCACGGAATGTCGCTGTTCCGGGCCGGGCCATCGGCTATCGATCGTGAGAAGGAGTTTCCGGCAGTCACCTCCGGCCACCGGGCGCCCAGGGGAAATGAAACACTTGCGATATTTCCTGATAGTTTGTCCGATATTTCTACTCTTCATCGTCGTCTTCGTGTCGCGCCGGATCGGATCCAGCACTCCGCAGGTTCCTGCACCGCACCGTGCCCGCAGCGCCAAACCACGCGAAGTACGAAACCGGTCCTTCCGGTTCTTCGTGGTTAACCGTCACGATTTTCCTGGCCATCCATCGACGTCGTTAAATGTCCCGGCCTGAAACGCTTGCTTCCGCTATCTGTCCTCGTGGTGGGCGGATCGGAAAAAAGAAGGAAAGAACTTCCGCCGGCCACCCGGCTATCCTTTCGGGGGCGTCCTTATGCGCCCGCCTGTGCTATCGCCATGCTTATTTATCGTTTTTACGATGGAAAAGTTAAACAAGCAACTCCCGAGCCCGGCACAGCCTTCGTACGGCCTTCGTCCAATTTTTCCGACGGCAAGCGGACTTTCCATCAAATTGCAAAACGCACCACCCGCGTCGCCCCGTCCGCGCCACCGAGCGGCAGCTTGCCCTAATGGTGCCCAACGGAGCGTTGTTACCGAAAGTGAACTTCTTACCGGCGTAGGCAGGCCGGGGCGACCCGGCAGGATAATAGATGAGGATTAAATTGCGTGATCCTTGGCGTCCGTTTCCGTGTCGGGGTCACCCGGCGCTTCGTCCGTGAATTATTTTTCCGCCCTCCGGTAGAGTGCAGCGCCTCGAAGCCGCCCGATGCTCATGCGGCCGATGAGTTTGCGTCAACATTTTTCCCCAAAAATGGTGTTCCACTTCGGCCACGCTCCGGTTCCATCGAAACCGCAATGCCCGTCCTCTGGCCAAAATTTGGCAAAGGTGTTTTCGTTCTTTTTCGATCCTTCCAGTGAGTGGAGCGACCTTCGGGGGAGGCGCCCTCGTCCCAACCGTGCCGTCCGTCCGTCCGGGAGGTACAAAAGTGGCAAACGTTTTACCACTTAACAGGGACTTTTTGACCATTTGGGAGGCCGCGCGATGAAAATCGGTTTGTGCTACACCCGGGGGCCTCTTGGCTAGAACTCAATTTAATTTATTTGCATATCCAATGCTGGCCATGCTGCTGTCGCTTTCTTCACTCACTCCGAACGGCTGCTGGAGGGAGCCACAGACCGTGGTCCGCACAGGAAGGAGCACAGTGAGGCGGTGGCACCAAGGCGTAAGACGCAAGACCGTACTGCTCGTGGAATCGTTAGTCTTTTCCATCTTCAACAAATGGGAAACATTCGCGTATATTTTGATTTTGCTCACCTAAACCGGAGTTTGGTTTGGATTGTTTTTCACAGCTCGATCATTCATTTGGGTGGGTTTTGCCGCTTTTTTTATATTGTTTCAAGAAAGGTTAGTTCGAAAAGTTGTATGTAAACTTGTATTACTTTACCATTGAACGCCTTTAACCCTTATGGTAAAGTATTACATAGGGCTATGTTTTTGTTGTTATTATCATATGTGAGATTTTGAGTATGGAACTTCTTTCATTCTTTCCTTTTTACATTCATCTCCAATATAAATCGAAGTACAAAACTGTGGTCCATCGGATGCATGATGCAGTTGCACTTAACATGATTTGAGTATTTTATAAACTGTATATTAGTAAAATTATTGACATCGCTTTTCCGATGGACTCAGCTTTATTTCAGTTCAACAGGGTGCGCCATCACCAAAATCGAGCTTTAACTATAGCAACGGTCGTACTGGCAAAGATAAATATCGACAGTGGATAGCGAAAAGAAGTTAAGCTAATGAAAATTTGAATAATATCAGGTTGGCTAAAAAGAAATCGACGTTTTTCACGATAGATGCCTTTAGTGATCGATATCTCGTGAAGTATCGATCGTACAGTTTCAAGTTTAGGCTCGTTTTAAAGCTGATACTTTACACTTCAAAAATGCTTTCATTGTTTTTGTTTGTTCTATTCGTTTGTGAGTTACAGGGTGTTAACAATGGAGGTCAACGCAGAGAAAATTCGGTACATTTTACAGTTTTTGTCCGATAAAGGTGAAAATTCAAGCTAGGCCGCTGAAATTTGCATGGTGTTCATGGTGCCGATACTCTAACAGCTAGCTGGGTCAAATTTTGGTTTCGTTGACACGTTTCAGTTATTTTTGATGTTAAAGCCTAGGCAGACACGTCATCGAAAATGTCGATAAAATCACAGAAATAATCAAAGTAGATCGGCATGTTAGTAATCAGAGCATCGGCCAGGAGCTAAAGATCAATCATCGAACAGCTTAAAGCCATTTGCGCAAAGCTGGATTCACAAAGAAGCTCGATGTTTGGCGCCACCCTATTTACATAAAAAACATGATGGCCATCTGCAAGTTTTGGCCAAACGGAACGAAATCGAACCATTTCTTAAACGGATGGGTACTGGGGATGAGAAATGGGTCACTTACGACAATATTGTGTGAAATCGGTCGTGGTCTAAGCGTGGTGAAGCAGCTTAACCTGTGGCCAAACCAGAAATAACGGCTAGGAAGGTTCTACTGGGTATATGGTGGGACTTGAAAGGAATCGTTTATTATGAGTCGCTTCCGTGTGGCTAAACAATAAATTCAGATCTCTACTACCAACAACTGCACCGTTGAAGCTAGCAATTGACCAGAAACGACCAGAATCGGCCAACGGAAGAGGTTTGTGTTCCATCAGGAAACGAAATGTCACGCACGTCTTTAGTGACTCACCAGAAAGTCCGGGAGTTTGTTGGGAGTTTTAATGCATCCACCGTATAGTCCGGACCTTGCACTAAGCGATTGACACCTTTTTCGCGCATTACAAAATTTCCTGAGTGATGAAAAACTGAGATCAAAAAAGGATTGTGAAAATGGATTGCTCGAGTTTTTCGCCAATAACGACTAAGCCTTTTACAAGAGAGCATTATAAGTATTTTGAAAAGACAACAAATTTTCCAACAAAATGGTGCATATTTGACGCAAATCGGACCATTGGAAACCTGTTAAATATAGTTTTGAAATTCACCCAAAAAACGTCGATTTCTTTTTAGCCAACCTTATATGTGAAAATATGAGTATATCTTCTCTTGGAATCGCTCTTTTGAGACGTTAAATGTGAATTAGAGGTTCTAAGAGCAAAAGTATGAGGATTAAGGACGTTTTGATTTAGTTTCGTAGATTGCTAGGGCCATTTGTGGTCATACGTGCGATTGAGTACCGCGAAAAAAAGTTTAGTTGCAGTTGGAAGCTTGAAGTTTTTAGTTTTTCACACCAATTTCCTTCGTTTTGCTCGGTAACAAAGCAACTATGCTAGATTTAGATTATTTATGAGAAGTAATAACTTGATATTTTACAGGTTTCAAAACGCAATATTAAGACTGAGAAACGCACGGTGAAGAATTCACAAGACATCGTACTGTTTCTGAGCTTTTTAGAATGCAGAACGGATGAAGAACGTAAATTGGTTATTAATATTGATTGCAAAAAAAGCGAGCAGGCAATCGGCAAAATAATCAAGACAAATGAAAATGAAGGTCGTGTTCATTAAAGTTGATTAAATGAAAGTCGAATTAATAAACGTATAGTCTCTCAACATATCAACTACAAATTCTCGTCAAAAGGTAAATTTCAATCAGAGGGTAAAGAAGCACCTTCTGTACATGTCCTTCGACCTAGGCTAAAATATACAGGCTGATCTGGGCACTTAGGTAAAAAATGGCCACATGTAAGCAAGACCAACTTAAAATAGAGAATGGTATTTTACTATAGGAACTTTCTTCACTCTGGGGGAAAAAGTGTACTGATGAGTCGTTAGTAAGAGCCAACGGAAGAAGTTAACCTTTCTCCTATAAGCTTGCAAATCCAACATTGAAACAAAATGGCAAAGGCATTATGGTCTGGGAATGCATTTCTGCACTTGGAACTGAGAGGTTGGTGACCCTTCAGCATTCGAAATTGACGTGAACCTGATGAAAGAAGTCATCGTCCCTCTCGGCTCTCTGGTGAGGATTTGACAGCTACAAAACCTACAACATTAAACAAAAAGAAAACCCAAAACAACAATAATCTGAGTGAAAGATTTTACCAGCGCACGGCACGGCGACAAACTTGGCGACTGACCTGAGAATGTTCACTGGTTCACGTCGTACTTGACAAGCGGAATGGTTCGTGCCGTATGAGTTTGCACATTTGTTGACTGTTGAATTCAGCCACCTTTTTTCGCATAATTTGCGTTCGATATTTGTTCAATGCAACCTGCGATGCGGCCAGCGATGTGGTGGACGTTGACGGAGAATTTCAATATTCACCAAACAGCGGTAACGAAATCTACGACGATCATTCCGGTAGGGTGGTCCGGTGGTTGGGTTTTTTTGTATTCTATTCCTTACACGATGGGACGACGGGACGAATAGTATCGCTGCAAATGGCCACGGTGGGACGGTGTGCTGGCATCCCGAAGAACGATAAATGGCCATCGTTTATCACCGACACTTTTGCCGCCGAATGCTGTTGCTGCTTCTGGCTGCGGCCTCCTGGCTGTGGGATGATCCAAAATGTGCTGCTCTGGCTCGAATCCATTCCGGCGTACTTTCGAGGGGATATAAATTCGGGCGTCCGGCGTGGTCTTGGACCACCATGTCCCGGGAAGCTTGGGAGGGAAACCTCGGGGCGAGCGTGACTGCAGCAGGGTAGAATAAATAGTTGCACGGTACATTAAACAAATGGTTCGATTGATTCCAAACTAATCGCTGTTCCCGGTCAGCCCGGTCAGTGGGCCGGGCGAAAAAGGCACAAGAAGGCACTGCTGGTCACCGCTTTCCAACCGCGTCAATGTCACGCCGAGAACCGTTTTGGTTGTCCACCGTAGCGTGGCTCCGGAAATATAAAAACAAACGCCATCTGAAATGAGATGCACCGGGGTTTCGGGGTGTGGATTCAGCTGATCGCATGTCCCGATCGATAGTGGAGGAAGCATTGTTATTAAATGACGGTCAAAATGACCTAAATTTGAAGACTCCACACAATATTGACGCTACTGCAGTAACGCTCCTGGCTGGTTGAGCTGTTGGCCGAAGCTCGCCGAGGACGGTGATTGTGGGACGATAGTGTCGTGAACACGTGTGCCGTTCGCCAGACCCCCGTCGGACCGTCCCCGCCAGTTCGGAAGTATCACTTCGTCCCAAACCCAAACAAGCGGCCGTTGCGCGTGTTTTGCTTCGGTAAATTTAACTTGACAAATGGAGGAGATGATTCCGAAATGGGTTAGGCCAATATTTACCTCCCGAGTCGGCCGGGCCCGGGCCCGGGCCCGTCAACAGCCACGACAGCGGCACACACAGCACAC
>NC_069144.1:31922613-31951437 GCF_943734635.1 Anopheles cruzii | reverse complement strand
GGCCGGCCGGGCAGCGGCCAAATTATCGGCGACAGCATCGGCCACAGTGCTGCCAGGCCAGAAGATTATCGCAGAGAAGAAGGGATAATGTTCGCCGAAACGACACCGAGTGTGGGATTGGAGCAAGTGGAGTTGGACCAAGGCAAACGTTGATTTCTCGTTTCTACCCAAAACTATTGCAACATGTTGTAAAATATCGCCCTACATTGTTTGCTGGTGTTTACTATGGTGGCAAAAAAGATGACGGGAATTTGGTTATAACTCAAAAACTATTTATTTAAAAACATGTCGCAAATTCTTCTTCCTATATAGCCTTCAATTGCTTCTTCGTGTCGCGTAGTATCTCTTATATAGATTCAAAAAGGTGTCCACGAACCGGTCTATTGAGTTTAGCGCATAGCCAAAAGTCCCATGGCGCAAAGTCAGACGAATACGGTGGTTGCGGCACGATCCTGGTCGAAAAATGGTCAAGAATTACGAGTGTTATGTGAGGTGGAGCATTATCATGATGCAAGAACCAAGAATTGTCTCTCCAACAATCTAGTCTTCTTTGACGCCCAGAATTACGCATTACATGATAATTAAGAATGACATTCAATGATCCTTTCGATATTCCAACAAGGTCAACAAGATCTTGCACTGTCAATCGCATCCCAATCGATTTAGAAGCAGTAATTCTTTGATTTTATTTACGTGTCATCAGTTGATTATGAAAAACGAAGAATTCACTGTCAACTGTTTAGAAAAGAACCCGTATCGTAAACATCAATAATTTGACGCAAAAATTGACAATGATGTTGGTGACAGTGTTGCCAACTTAAAAAAAAACCTTTGTCCCTATCGGAATCAAAGACGAATAAAGACGACGAATAAAAACACAAGTTCGAAATCAAAGCTCCCGTTACTTTTTGGTCACAGTGTTCTACACTACAAAAAGCATCATAGAAAAAAAAACGTAGTGTTAACGAATCAAGAAAGCAAATAAGGAGGAACTCGTTACGTTGGGCACTTGTTTTCTATGGGGAGCCGTCGGTTCGGCAGCTTGCCGAACCGAACGTACGGAAATATGGACGGACGAAACACGGCCACGGAATGTCGCTGTTCCGGGCCGGGCCATCGGCTATCGATCGTGAGAAGGAGTTTCCGGCAGTCACCTCCGGCCACCGGGCGCCCAGGGGAAATGAAACACTTGCGATATTTCCTGATAGTTTGTCCGATATTTCTACTCTTCATCGTCGTCTTCGTGTCGCGCCGGATCGGATCCAGCACTCCGCAGGTTCCTGCACCGCACCGTGCCCGCAGCGCCAAACCACGCGAAGTACGAAACCGGTCCTTCCGGTTCTTCGTGGTTAACCGTCACGATTTTCCTGGCCATCCATCGACGTCGTTAAATGTCCCGGCCTGAAACGCTTGCTTCCGCTATCTGTCCTCGTGGTGGGCGGATCGGAAAAAAGAAGGAAAGAACTTCCGCCGGCCACCCGGCTATCCTTTCGGGGGCGTCCTTATGCGCCCGCCTGTGCTATCGCCATGCTTATTTATCGTTTTTACGATGGAAAAGTTAAACAAGCAACTCCCGAGCCCGGCACAGCCTTCGTACGGCCTTCGTCCAATTTTTCCGACGGCAAGCGGACTTTCCATCAAATTGCAAAACGCACCACCCGCGTCGCCCCGTCCGCGCCACCGAGCGGCAGCTTGCCCTAATGGTGCCCAACGGAGCGTTGTTACCGAAAGTGAACTTCTTACCGGCGTAGGCAGGCCGGGGCGACCCGGCAGGATAATAGATGAGGATTAAATTGCGTGATCCTTGGCGTCCGTTTCCGTGTCGGGGTCACCCGGCGCTTCGTCCGTGAATTATTTTTCCGCCCTCCGGTAGAGTGCAGCGCCTCGAAGCCGCCCGATGCTCATGCGGCCGATGAGTTTGCGTCAACATTTTTCCCCAAAAATGGTGTTCCACTTCGGCCACGCTCCGGTTCCATCGAAACCGCAATGCCCGTCCTCTGGCCAAAATTTGGCAAAGGTGTTTTCGTTCTTTTTCGATCCTTCCAGTGAGTGGAGCGACCTTCGGGGGAGGCGCCCTCGTCCCAACCGTGCCGTCCGTCCGTCCGGGAGGTACAAAAGTGGCAAACGTTTTACCACTTAACAGGGACTTTTTGACCATTTGGGAGGCCGCGCGATGAAAATCGGTTTGTGCTACACCCGGGGGCCTCTTGGCTAGAACTCAATTTAATTTATTTGCATATCCAATGCTGGCCATGCTGCTGTCGCTTTCTTCACTCACTCCGAACGGCTGCTGGAGGGAGCCACAGACCGTGGTCCGCACAGGAAGGAGCACAGTGAGGCGGTGGCACCAAGGCGTAAGACGCAAGACCGTACTGCTCGTGGAATCGTTAGTCTTTTCCATCTTCAACAAATGGGAAACATTCGCGTATATTTTGATTTTGCTCACCTAAACCGGAGTTTGGTTTGGATTGTTTTTCACAGCTCGATCATTCATTTGGGTGGGTTTTGCCGCTTTTTTTATATTGTTTCAAGAAAGGTTAGTTCGAAAAGTTGTATGTAAACTTGTATTACTTTACCATTGAACGCCTTTAACCCTTATGGTAAAGTATTACATAGGGCTATGTTTTTGTTGTTATTATCATATGTGAGATTTTGAGTATGGAACTTCTTTCATTCTTTCCTTTTTACATTCATCTCCAATATAAATCGAAGTACAAAACTGTGGTCCATCGGATGCATGATGCAGTTGCACTTAACATGATTTGAGTATTTTATAAACTGTATATTAGTAAAATTATTGACATCGCTTTTCCGATGGACTCAGCTTTATTTCAGTTCAACAGGGTGCGCCATCACCAAAATCGAGCTTTAACTATAGCAACGGTCGTACTGGCAAAGATAAATATCGACAGTGGATAGCGAAAAGAAGTTAAGCTAATGAAAATTTGAATAATATCAGGTTGGCTAAAAAGAAATCGACGTTTTTCACGATAGATGCCTTTAGTGATCGATATCTCGTGAAGTATCGATCGTACAGTTTCAAGTTTAGGCTCGTTTTAAAGCTGATTCTTTACACTTCAAAACATGCCTTCATTGTTGTTTGTTTGTTCTATTCGTTTGTGAGTTACAGAGTGTTAACAATGGAGGTCAACGCAGAGAAAATTCGGTATATTTTACAGTTTTTGTCCGATAATGGTGAAAATTCAAGCTAGGCCGCTGAAATTTCGCATGGTGTTCATGGTGCCGATACTCTAACAGCTAGCTGGGTCAAATTTTGGTTTCGTTGACACGTTTCAGTTATTTTTGATGTTAAAGCCTAGGCAGACACGTCATCGAAAATGTCGATAAATTCAGAGAAATAATCAAAGTAGATCGGCATGTTAGTAATCAGAGCATCGGCCAGGAGCTAAAGATCAATCATCGAACAGCTTAAAGCCATTTTCGCAAAGCTGGATTCACAAAGAAGCTCGATGTTTGAGCGCCATCCTATTTACATAAGAAAACATGATGGCCATCTGCACAGTTTTGGCCCAACGGAACGAAATCGAACCATTTCTTAAACGGATGGGTACTGGGGATGAGAAATGGGTCACTTACGACAATATTGTGTGAAATCGGTCGTGGTCTAAGCGTGTTGAAGCAGCATAACCTGTGGCCAAACCAGAAATAACGGCTAGGAAGGTTCTACTGGGTATATGGTGGGACTTGAAAGGAATGGTTTATTATGAGTCGCTTTCGTGTGGCTGAACAATAAATTTAGATCTCTACTACCAACAACTGCACGGTTTGAAGCTAACAATTGACCAGAAACGACCAGGATCGGCCAACAGAAGAGGTGTTGTGTTCCATCAGAAAAACTAAATGTCACGCACGTCTTTAGTGACTCACCAGAAAGTCCGGGAGTTTGTTTGGGATGTTTTAATGCATCCACCGTATAGTCCGGACCTTGCACTAAGCGATTGACACCTTTTTCGCGCATTGCAAAATTTCCTGATTGATGAAAAACTGAGATCAAAAAAGGATTATGAAAATGGATTTCTCGAGTTTTTCGCCAATAACGACTAATCCTTTTACAAGAGAGACATTATAAGCCTACCTTTGAAAAGACAACAAATTTTCCAACAAAATGGTGCATATTTGACGCAAATCGGACCATTGGAAACCTGTTAAATATAGTTTTGAAATTCACCCAAAAAACGTCGATTTCTTTTTAGCCAACCTTATATGTGAAAATATGAGTATATCTTCTCTTGGAATCGCTCTTTTGAGACGTTAAATGTGAATTAGAGGTTCTAAGAGCAAAAGTATGAGGATTAAGGACGTTTTGATTTAGTTTCGTAGATTGCTAGGGCCATTTGTGGTCATACGTGCGATTGAGTACCGCGAAAAAAAGTTTAGTTGCAGTTGGAAGCTTGAAGTTTTTAGTTTTTCACACCAATTTCCTTCGTTTTGCTCGGTAACAAAGCAACTATGCTAGATTTAGATTATTTATGAGAAGTAATAACTTGATATTTTACAGGTTTCAAAACGCAATATTAAGACTGAGAAACGCACGGTGAAGAATTCACAAGACATCGTACTGTTTCTGAGCTTTTTAGAATGCAGAACGGATGAAGAACGTAAATTGGTTATTAATATTGATTGCAAAAAAAGCGAGCAGGCAATCGGCAAAATAATCAAGACAAATGAAAATGAAGGTCGTGTTCATTAAAGTTGATTAAATGAAAGTCGAATTAATAAACGTATAGTCTCTCAACATATCAACTACAAATTCTCGTCAAAAGGTAAATTTCAATCAGAGGGTAAAGAAGCACCTTCTGTACATGTCCTTCGACCTAGGCTAAAATATACAGGCTGATCTGGGCACTTAGGTAAAAAATGGCCACATGTAAGCAAGACCAACTTAAAATAGAGAATGGTATTTTACTATAGGAACTTTCTTCACTCTGGGGGAAAAAGTGTACTGATGAGTCGTTAGTAAGAGCCAACGGAAGAAGTTAACCTTTCTCCTATAAGCTTGCAAATCCAACATTGAAACAAAATGGCAAAGGCATTATGGTCTGGGAATGCATTTCTGCACTTGGAACTGAGAGGTTGGTGACCCTTCAGCATTCGAAATTGACGTGAACCTGATGAAAGAAGTCATCGTCCCTCTCGGCTCTCTGGTGAGGATTTGACAGCTACAAAACCTACAACATTAAACAAAAAGAAAACCCAAAACAACAATAATCTGAGTGAAAGATTTTACCAGCGCACGGCACGGCGACAAACTTGGCGACTGACCTGAGAATGTTCACTGGTTCACGTCGTACTTGACAAGCGGAATGGTTCGTGCCGTATGAGTTTGCACATTTGTTGACTGTTGAATTCAGCCACCTTTTTTCGCATAATTTGCGTTCGATATTTGTTCAATGCAACCTGCGATGCGGCCAGCGATGTGGTGGACGTTGACGGAGAATTTCAATATTCACCAAACAGCGGTAACGAAATCTACGACGATCATTCCGGTAGGGTGGTCCGGTGGTTGGGTTTTTTTGTATTCTATTCCTTACACGATGGGACGACGGGACGAATAGTATCGCTGCAAATGGCCACGGTGGGACGGTGTGCTGGCATCCCGAAGAACGATAAATGGCCATCGTTTATCACCGACACTTTTGCCGCCGAATGCTGTTGCTGCTTCTGGCTGCGGCCTCCTGGCTGTGGGATGATCCAAAATGTGCTGCTCTGGCTCGAATCCATTCCGGCGTACTTTCGAGGGGATATAAATTCGGGCGTCCGGCGTGGTCTTGGACCACCATGTCCCGGGAAGCTTGGGAGGGAAACCTCGGGGCGAGCGTGACTGCAGCAGGGTAGAATAAATAGTTGCACGGTACATTAAACAAATGGTTCGATTGATTCCAAACTAATCGCTGTTCCCGGTCAGCCCGGTCAGTGGGCCGGGCGAAAAAGGCACAAGAAGGCACTGCTGGTCACCGCTTTCCAACCGCGTCAATGTCACGCCGAGAACCGTTTTGGTTGTCCACCGTAGCGTGGCTCCGGAAATATAAAAACAAACGCCATCTGAAATGAGATGCACCGGGGTTTCGGGGTGTGGATTCAGCTGATCGCATGTCCCGATCGATAGTGGAGGAAGCATTGTTATTAAATGACGGTCAAAATGACCTAAATTTGAAGACTCCACACAATATTGACGCTACTGCAGTAACGCTCCTGGCTGGTTGAGCTGTTGGCCGAAGCTCGCCGAGGACGGTGATTGTGGGACGATAGTGTCGTGAACACGTGTGCCGTTCGCCAGACCCCCGTCGGACCGTCCCCGCCAGTTCGGAAGTATCACTTCGTCCCAAACCCAAACAAGCGGCCGTTGCGCGTGTTTTGCTTCGGTAAATTTAACTTGACAAATGGAGGAGATGATTCCGAAATGGGTTAGGCCAATATTTACCTCCCGAGTCGGCCGGGCCCGGGCCCGGGCCCGTCAACAGCCACGACAGCGGCACACACAGCACACTCTGGTGGCAAAATAATTAATCAGCAAACGTTAAACGAAAATGGCGGACCAGCGGGGCCCAGCCGACCGGAGTGTCACGGTCCGGAGCCGCCGCGGGCGCTAGCGCTACCGACTGTTGCTGCTGCTGAAGTTGCCGCCGGCGGATGAAATTGATCGACTTTGTCCAATGCTGGTGGAAGTCACCCATTGCATCGCCAACGGCCTCCGGACCCGGACCCGGACCCCAACGGGTATCAACGCGTCAAATCACAAATAATCGCCGCGGAACGCCTCGGGCCGCACGGAAAGTGACAAATGTTCCGCGGTGTGGTCTTTGTAATGAACCCCCATCGGAATCGGAAAGCAAAACGCAGAAGCACGGCACGGCGAGTGTCTGTCTGGCGCAAAGTGTGGGATTCTTAGTTGAAATAGAGTAATTTCGAACTTTTGCCGAATGATTTATGGGTTTACTTTCATCGGAGTAAATTAATGTAATGCTCGCGCGCGTTCGCCGCCGGATCGCCGAATGGCCGAGGGCTGTGCTTGCGACTCACTTTCCAGCTACTACCGAAGGGAGCCGACGGGAGGATAGAGTTAAGTCTCCCAATTATCACAACCCAACGCAGCCATTTTGTGAGTAGCGTAATGCACTGTCACCGGGCGTGTTGCCGAAACGTTTGAAAAATAGTTCTCTGCACACAGCGCTGCTTATGGCATTATGGGTTGAGTCTTTGAGCCAGCGATTTGTTATGGATTTTGCAGCTCTAGATTTACAGAAATTTAATCAACTATCGACCATTGTCGATAGATTTGGGTTTGGCTTTTAAAAACGTACTACTTTTGGCAGTTTTTGTCGTGTGTCATTACGAATTACGTGTTAATGAATGAATTTACGGAGTTCAGGATTTGTTTATGTAGGTGGGTTAAATACTGTACTGTTCCATTCATAGGACCCTATTGCCAAACTCGAACCGGCTTCCGTCAACTTTTTGCAACGGAAAGAGCCGTTCTGTTAGGATGTCTTTGATTTTATCAATTAGTTTGCATTGTTTATGCTGCGCAGGGATAGCTAGGGTACGCCGGAAAGATACTGGTGGGTTTTTTCATTCATGTTTCTAGCACAGTTGTAGCTAATTAGCCCATTAAAAATTCGGGTAAGTTTTTTGTATTCCTGTGGTTACCGCAGTCCCAAATAGGCCTTAAAGATTCAGGTAATTTTGTTTCCTGCTGCAGCAGTTGCAAATAGGCCGGAGAGATTCGGGTAATTTTTTTTTATATTCCTGTTGCTACGACAGTACCCCGAAAGATAGCCCAAAAGATGGTCGAAAGACTAAGGTAGATGTTTTTGCAATCCATAAAAGCAGTTTTCCAAACCAAAATCCTTTCACTTGTTTACTGACGCTCGTTCGTTCGTCACTTGTTTGTCATTCGTTCTGACTGTGTGAGATTGCTAATGTGAGCTAAAACTGTTTTTTAACTTATCTGTAACGGACTTTAAAATGTAAGTATTATATCTTTCATATCGAAATAAGAAAGCATGGAGTAATATTTTTTTTTACATCGAATTTTAGGGAAAATATCGAGTCAAACGTGGAGCCTATCCAGGAGCCTAACCAGCAAACAGCCACTGAGCAAATGCAAATCGAGGAAGTCTCGAACGTAGAAGCTTGTGTTCCACTACCGAGGAAAAGGAGACGTCAGCGTACGGAGGAGGTTTTTCGACAGAACCAAGAATTGATAGATATGATGAAACTTACGATAGAATCAGATGCAAAGCTTATAAAAAGCCAAGAAGCGATGATTGAAGCAATTACAAATGTAACACCGTTCTTGCAGAAAATTAGTGAAAGTATTAAGAAATAAAATAAAAATCAAATTAAATAAAGTTGTTGTTATCATACAAATGATTATTCCCTAATAAAATGTATGATGCTGAGAATATAAGATTGTTGTTGGTCCTTAAGAATACTGCTTCCTATGGCTTGATAATTGTAATACTTGTACAATATTCTTTTAATGACAAATTATTTATTAACTTTTTGATACTATACTATACATAATAAATCCGGGATCTACTGATCTATCATATTTTCGGAAATACAAAAATTGTGTAATGCGCAACATACATTCGTAATTCTTCCCGCGATAACCGGATCATAATGGAGCTGCCTCGCTCCCAGCAGACACCTAAATCTGTTCTTCAACAAACCAAAACTTCGTTCGATAATGTGTCTTGCCATTGCGCGACGGTTATTATACACAGCTTCAGGAGAATTTACAGCTGCATTTCTTTTCGGCGTTACAATCCATGGTTTGGATGGATATGCGGAATCAGCTGTAAGTAAAATGGAATGTTCGTACAACAAAATGTTTCTCTGAATGTGCAATGCGATACTTGCTGTAAGTAAAATTTTACTTACCCAGTACTTTAAAAACTGTATTCCCACTTCGATACACCAGTCCACTGTACCTAGCGTTGACGTATCGGATAGTCACAAATCTTTAAATATAAAAGAAACACTTTTATAGAAATCTATGATCGGCAAAATTTACATCGTACTTACCATCAACACATTTAAATTGTAAAATCCTTTCCTATTGTAGTACTGATCTCTGTTGTCCTTCGGCGCTATTATTTTAATTTACGTGCCGTCTGCACACGCTACGATACCCGGGATTTCACTTTGCTCATAAAAATAACATTATTACATGAAAGAAAAATCATTGATCATTTTCGTCTTCGAGCACACTTACGCTGATGATGAAAGATTCAGTGGGTCGGATTTACATCGCAATATTTTGCGATGAATCGTTCTATTTTCAGTTCCTTCACTGTCACTGTCGCTATCGAAAACGTAGTACGCGGAAATCATCTTAAAATGTTAGAAATATAATAGCAAGAATCGCATGCACATGTGATTTACCACTTGAATGTTTACAAAAATGCACCAGAAATGACAGTTCGTTCTCAAAGAGCTTGACAAGCTTTCACGTTTAAGCTTTTAGCTTCGGAGCTTCTCTAATTGAAAACCGTGATCCCGACACTCGAGTTGGTCATTCGAGTTCGAGAACTCGAGTCGATTCGACTGTTTGAGTTTCGTAATAGGGAGGATAGACGCCAAAGCTGTGTCCTATTCTAATTGCAGTTCATTTATTGAATTTTACTGACCAGATTATACAAAAAAATTAAATTACATGCAGTTTACCACCATCTACAATAAGTTACAAGAAGATTCAAAATATCTTTCTCACTTCCAACATAATTTTCCACTGCTTGTGTGCTTATCATTGTTACTTGCGCGATTGATTGTGATTGGTTTTCCGTTCACGGCACGTGGAGGAAAATTGAAAACTCATCTCCACCACCGGATCTAGACCGCCGCAACGCTCACGTCGGGCATCGTTAGTTAATTGTTTAAACGTTTCTCTCTATTGCCCTCCTAATGGGCCACCGCCTTACAATCAAACGCTGAATTAATTAACGTCCGAGCAAAAGTAAGCGCGGCCCTGCGTGCAGTTGCAAACTGTTCATTTTTCCGCCCAGCTACAGCTAAACCCTCTCGGGGGGGACGGGAAATGCATCACCGTGAAGCCCAAAGGAAACAATCGCCAAGGGTGGGTTCGGCTATCAGCGTCTAATCGTGGCCGACTCATTACTCTTGGCTACAGCCCAGGCCCAGGCCAGTCAGCAACCCGTTAGCGGCCTGAACCGCGGCCGTCGCTCGTAAACGCATGAATGGAAGTGTCGATTTATAGCTCCTATTATCTCTGTTTAGTAGGTGCTTCGGTGGCCGATATAGAAGCTTGGCAAGTACTCTGCCGTGCCGTCGGTTTCTCCCGGCCAAAGGCGCATTCCCTTGGCCGATGCACACTCCGGTCCGGGCAGGCGCTTGCCATCGGATCTAATCTAAAATCGGACCAGTTATCAGGTTTGTTTATTGGCCGCGGAGCTTTTTTGCGTTCCGCGCTGCCCATTTAGCGTCTCCTGCAACGGCAGGAGAATACATATTTGCACAGGAGCGATAAATTGGTGCTAGGTCGGTTGCTGCACGGCGAAGAAAATGCTTTTATGCTGCTGCCGTCGCCGCCGCCGTCATTATGCGCAACACACGTTTCGCGTTCGCGGGACTATCGCGCCCTTTCGATCTACGTACGGCGTGCGCCGTCGAGTGCGCCTACCAGATGTGCTTCCCTCGAACCGAACGGTTCGTTTGAATCCGTAATCTTACACATCAGGACCATCCGCGGCCGTAAAGTGATCATGGCGCGTCCGCCGGGTCTTCTGGTGGAAACTTCCGGAAACTTCTGGAACAACAGTTCTGGAAAATTCTTCAACTTTTACCGACCAGTTAACGTTCAATTCAGCAGAGTTTTCGCACCAAACCCCCAGATTGCAATACTTTTCCCCAAGACCAAGACGTGCTACCGTACGGAGCGGGCAGCGCTGGCCGTATCGTAATCCGACCATCGCTGGCAGATTTCAATCGACAGACACCTAACCGGTAACTTCTCGGCAAAGGCGTCCCTTCTCGCGACCCGACCGAGGCCCTCCGTTGGACACGTAATCGCTGTGTATACGCCGCGTACATCCATAATCCGATCCAATTAGACAACTTAAGGTCAGCCGGTTGACCGGCTCTCCCCGGTCGCCGCCGTAGCCTGCGGGGACGGACGGCAGCTGGTCGCGAGCGATCCCTTCGGCAACGTGACAATCCGCTCGCTGCGCGGTACCGCGCCGCAGGCCGTTGGATTGATGCAAAACAAGCCCGGACGCCCGGATATCGCGTTCCGGAAGACTGGCGAATTTCCGTAAACCGGGCGGAAGCGATGGAACCGAATGGAGGAGTCCCGAAAATACTGAGGACCGCCGCGAGAGAAACCGGGTCACTTAGCTTAAGCGGCTTAACGCGGCCCATCTGTAACGAGGTAAAACAATAATTTGTTAGCAAGACAGGATGGACTGCCGTCGTTATCCTTGCTTGTGTCGCAGCTTCGTGTAACGGCTATAATAAGCAAAAAAATTACATTTTGGGAAAAGTAATCGAAATGGTATTGAGTTTTATCGTTGATGATGAAAGATGAACAATTCGGCAAATCTTATAGCTTTGTGGAATTTATATAATGTTTAAGTGTTTCGTGTTTGTGGAAACAGTGTTTGGCTTCAAATATGGTTTCGTTCTTTTTTTTGGCCAGCAGCGGGACAACGACGAGCGTTACCAACTGCTCAATCAACGGTGGGCATGTTTTCATACACTTAAATCACTTCAAAAGGGAACATCGAGCAATGAGTAAGTTGTTAGTATATCAGGCTGCCTAAAAAGTCATGGACGTTTTTCACGATAGATGCCATCAGTGTTCGATATCTCGTGAAGTATCGTTGTTTTTTGTTTGTTCCAATCGTTTATGAGTTACAGGGTGTTAACAATGGAGGTCAACGCAGAGAATATTCGGTATATTTTACAGTTTTTGTCCGATAAAGGCGAAAATTCAAGCTAGGCCGCTGAAATTTTGCATGGTGTTTATCGTCCCGATACTTTAACAGTTAGTATCGTGTAATTTTGTAATCAGAGCATCGGCCAGGAGCTAAATATTAACCACCAAACAGTTTTAAACCATTTGCGCAAAGCTAGATTCACGAAGAAGCTCGATGTTTGGTCGCCACCGTATTTACACCAAAAAACATGATGGCCATCTGCACAGTTTTGGCCCAACGGAATGAAATCGAACAATTTCTTAAACGGATGGGTACTGAGGATGAAAAATGGGTCACTTACGACAATATTGTGTGAAATTTGTCGTGGTCTAAGCGTGACGAAGCAGCTTAACCTGTGGGCAAACCAGGACTCACGGCTAGGAAGGTTCTGTTAAAAATTGCGTTCCATCAATGTAGTAGTTCCGGCAGCACTGCCAGTCGGCAGTACAGCCAGTCGGCAGCACTGCCAGTCGGCAGCACTGCCTCTCTCATATATAGCTACGTAAGACAGTCGCGCTAAAACCTGGACGAATAAAGCCACATTAATTTCCTACCACGCGCAACCTGCCGTCTACAACATCCATTATTCAACAGGTTCTACTGGGTATATGGTGGGACTTGAAAGGAATCGTTTATTGTGAGTTGCTTCCGTGTAGCCAAACACTAAATTCGGATCCCTACTGTCAATTACTGCACCATTTGGTGTTAGTGATTGACCAGAACCGACCAGAATCGGCCAACGGAAGAGGTTTTGTGTTCCACCAGGACAACGAAATGTTACGCACGTCTTTAGTGACTCGTCAGAAAGTCCGGGAGCTTGGTTGGGAAATTTTAATGCATCCATCGTATAGTCCGGACCTTGCACCAAGCGATTGACACCTTTCTCGCGCATTACAAAATTTCCTGAGTGATGAAAAACTGAGATAAAAAAAGGATTGTGAAAATGGATTGCTCAAGTTTTTCGCCAATAACGACTAAGCCTTCTACAAAACAGGCATTATAAAGGCATATTTTTAAAGAGGCAACAAATTTTCCAACAAAATGGTGCATATTTGACGCAAATCGGACAATTGAAAGTATCTTTAATAATGTTTTGAACTTCACGAAAAAACGTCGATGACTATTTAGACTGCGTTATATTATTTGATTTTTTTTATTATTTCAAACTGGGCTACGTCTAATCAAACAAGAGATTTACTTCATATTCTGGCATTCGCCCATAAGGCTTCGAGCATCACAAACGTAATGTTCTGGTGACTTGTTTGACAGACGACATTTATACAGTGTCTGTTGAGTTTATTATACATTATTGTGTTTACAGCAATATTTTGTATTCAGATAGTATAAACCGTGTATTCATTCCTCTGACCACCAAGCGCCGTTCACTGTGTAAAATGCCTTAACGGGCGAGCGACTGTAGATGAATGTACGAAACTGCACCCAGTCCCAGAAACTAGGAATTGAAAATAGGGAAATGTAGACTAAAAAAAGGCTGTACAACTCCCATAACCCGCGTAACAAATGAGTTTGAACGCCGGCCCGGGCAGGCAAAATTAATCATATTAAATTGCAAATTATGATTTATGTGATTTGATAGATCTAATTTATGCTCCGAACGCAAGTGTGTGACTGCAACAAAAGGAAAGGGTGTTGCACGCGGCACGAACGGGCCCAGTGGAGCCTTCGGGCGCACCGCACCGCACCGCACCTCACCTCACCGTGCGCGTAGGGCTGCACCTTCGATAGGAAGTGCAACGAATCATAGTACGGCCCCCCCGGGCCCCGGGCGGCGCAATGTTTCGCGTTTCGAACCAGTAACGATCTCGTGCGCGGCATACTGCCCCCTTCACTGCGCTGGCCATAGCACACCCACCCCGCCGGTCCCTCGCCTGGTCCCCGGCGGCCGAACAGCTGATTGAATACCCGCGTGTTTTGATCGTTTTCCGCGTGCGGCCGCGTGGCCTGACAGGCGTATGCTTCTCGTGGCGTGTAATGCGTTTAATCGGCCGCGGGACCGATTTTGATTCCTTTTTTTCTCTCTTCATCACTACACTCCCCTAAGCTATGAGCTCGGCGAGCCACGGTTAACCCTGAAGCCCCAGTTTCCGACAGCACCGACCGACAACCTTTTCCTCTGTCGCCCCCGGGGGTTTTTTTGTGACTCGTTTTCCTGCCTAAGCCTGTGGCCAATTTACACTTAGTTACAGTCATATTAACGAGTCGTTACTGACAACCGACCTCGTTGAGCGCCCCGTTGCTTGGATCGTATGCTGCTTATGCACGGTCCTCCGAAAGGGACAATGTTGTCGCGGAACGGCGCCCCAAAAGCAGTCGAAATATTTGCCACCTCAAATTGAACCCCGCCACGCCGTGTGCTATGCGGGAATGACATCCTAACCAAATTTCTTAAATTTATTTTTTTTAAATAATATTTTTCGAACGGTGTGTTGTTTAACGTTTCGCGGTAAAGTAAGATAAATGTTGAACATCACTGAGTGTTTGGCGAAAAGTTTGTTCACCACTGTGTGGTCGATCGACGGCAACCCGTTTTTACCTTGTAACGGGCCAATTCGAACCATTCGGATACATTCGGTTTCGACTCCGTATGATCTTTCACGATTTCCAACCTCAAGCATAAGAACACGACCGAATTGCCTTGACAAACCCAAACAAAAACACGTACTTTCGGTAACGAGCCTTCGATTGAACGACATTTGCATCGTCACAGTGCGCCGAACGTTCATTTCGACGAATGTTACTCTAAACAGTGGAGCAGCACAAAGATTGAACCATTTCCAAGTTCTATGGATTTTAGCAATTATTTGCAAATTGAACAAGCTTTAGTGAAGCCTCTCACGCACGGCTAGGCGACGGAGCTTCAGGCTACGCGTGTTTCGAGCGGCAACACCGTTGCATCCTGGTTTGCCATCCTGCCTTCAAAGAAAGCCACAGTACAATATTCAAACGAGATTTGCCGCGCTGCACGCGCATCATGAATCATTTCTGTGGAATTATTCACTAATTGACAGACGTCATGCACGGAATTCCGCTCCCGGGTTCCCGGGCACGCTGCGTGCAATTCTCGTCAATGCTCTCCGAGTCGAAAGATGCGAAGCCCGCAGATAAATTTTCGTACGTAATATTCCCAATAATTCATAATTCGCTCCCGTGCCCGGATGTCTCCCGTGCTCTCCACTAGAAGGACTGGCAGGCGGAAGGATATAGCATCCCCCCCCCCCTCCGTTGATGGGTGAAGCCGTTGAAATGGAGCAACCGGTGCGGGTCCTTCACCGGAGGATACGACGGCGGGCGGGCGGGCGCACGCAGGATACCGATGCCGAAGCCGCACCGGTTCCGTGTGCACCGCGCCGATTAATTAAAATGGAATTGCTAATGAGGTATTCTCATATCGCCTATATTCGCTCGCATCCGGTGCGGATCCTGAAGCCGGCTTCTGCCGACCGTCCCAACCCCCCGCGCCCAAAGCCTCTCTCAGCCTTCAGTCTGATCTTTGATGACGAGACGAGGGGTCTGTGTGTGCATTCGATGCGGAGCCACAGGATTCTCGAAATGAGAGCGTGTGTTTGGGTCGCAGATTACACCTTCCGCCTTTGACGATGCGGAAATGTCGTCCACCCGGCTCCGACTCCGACTCGTCCGACTCGTCCGACCGACCTCTCTCCATGTACGTACGCGCGGTGTCATTGACATTCTTTGCGAATGACATCAGAGGGAAAACTTAGTGACATGATGCGACGCAGAGTGGCACCCCGAAATGGCGAGGCGGGCCGGGCGGACGACTGATTGCTGATGCTAAATCATGCAGAATGGAACCTATGTTTGTACCGGCCGGCTGGGTACCGGCTGGTTTTGGATGAGATATTCCAGAGTTGCATCTCGACGTGGCGCAGTCACGTTGCGCACACCCCGTACACACCCCGATGAATAACAAATCACACAAACCGAGGGCCTCGCCTGTCAAGTAGTCCTTGCGGTTGGTATGACTCTACTTTCCACTCCCGATGCAACCCGATCACCGTTGGCGGCCGGGGGTGGAAATCTGGGCAATAATTCACATGCTCACATGCTCACGGTACAGGATGTTCTCGGTACGCACAGTATTCATTGCGGATTTACGGGCACGCGACCGTCATGTGGTGCACGCAAACGGGCTCTACCTTGTCCAGCTCATTTACGGTGCAAGTGCCGCGAATACATACTCAAGTGTCTGGCCATTCTGGGCAACCGCATACTAGATCCGTACTGTTATCGATCGCGGGTACGGAGGCAACAATAAAGCATTGAAGTGGAAAACATTCAACTTCCACCGATTACAACGATAAACGGTTCTCCGTCTTCACGAAACATTTAATCACATACCAATATGGTGGCTGCTGCTGCGCTTTACTCGGCCCCGATCACTCGTCCATTTACGGTCCGGATGCTTCTCTACAGATCACCGTGTTTGATAGGGGGCCCAGGGTGAGAAAGTCGACGGTCAGAGGTGTGAATGTTTTCCACAGATGGCGGTTCGAACGTGTGTGTGTGTGTGTGTTGCCTTTCCTGGATGCACCGATCGATTGTTGCCATCTGATTAATAACGTCGATTGTATGTTCCAGTATCCCGACGCAAGGTTACCCGGATGTAGTTGACCGGATTAGTTTAACTTTATTGTTCCGCGCTTCCGCGCATATCGTATCCGCGATCGATCATCGACTGCATCTCACCATCACTGCCTGATCTCATGATATATTATGGGCGAGTTTGGGTAGCACAATATCTTCTAGTGTCTTGGTCCCCAATCTACAGCCATGACTCAATGCAAGTTTAATGTGCCGCTGTTCCTAGCTTTACGATCGCACAACGTGAGTCACGGCGTGTAGTAGTTGTGTAGTCAACGGGTCGTTGCTGCCACTGACGCTATCCAAATGATCCTTTTGCAGGGATAACAATGCAACGAACAATATTCCCTAGGGGTTGCATTTGTCCTGGTCCTAGGGCTAAACTACACGATGGAGTTATATGTTTCGTCCAAAGATGGTTTTTGGAATTAGAAGCAATCGATCACCGATCCCAACAGGTATTCTACTATGGAGTAAAGTGTGTATGTAAATAAAATTCACTCAACTTCGTGCTTAATTTTCTTTAATTCGTTTGAGAATGTTGTTAAACTCTTTCATCTGTTTGTGACATACGACGAATAGCGTCGCATAGCGTCCTTCCATCGATAATTAAATAATTTAAGATAAATTAATTAAATGGGCATAAAGGGTGAGACGGACAAAAACGAGTCAAACAAAAAAATGTGTAAATCAGTCGAAAAAATTATTAAAAAATCAAGTTATATTTCTTTTGAAAGCTCATTCTATACAGAATATGCAAAAAAAATATCGTTCAGTCCTCCGTCTTAAGGAATGCGAATTGCCGAGCTTTTCGTTTTTCTCCTTTCATCAACTCTTGCACCGTTTTCTTGGTCGCTTTCTCTGCTACAGAACGCCAGTTTTTTCTGAATTCCATCTCACTGACAACTGTTTTACGAGTCTTCTTGAGGTTCCGGTTGATAATGGCCCAATATTTTTCGATTGGGCGGAACTCTGGCGTGTTGAGAGGGTTCATGTCTTTGGGCACCACCTGGACATTGTTTGCGGCATACCACTCCATAGCATTTTTCGCATAATTAGAAGATGCTAAATCCAGCCAAAACAGAAAAGAACTCTTGTACTTTTTTAGGAAAGGCGAAAGATGTTTATTTAGGCACTATCGGACATAAATTTCCTGGTTGATGGTCCCGATCGCGATGAAAATGCCACTTTTTAAACCATAGGAACAGAAAGGCCGCAAACGAGATATTTATTTGCGAATTTTGACAGCTTTATGTTCTTGCAAATCTCTCCTACATTTTCTCTTTCAGTTGCAGTATAGTATTCCTGTCCAGGAAGCTGATTAAAGTCTGCCTTGACGTAGGTTTCATCATCCTGCACTACGCAGACAATTTCGTTAACATCTTTAAGCACAGATTCCGCGATCGTTTTCTGGTCGACATGTTTTGCTTGTCGTCACGATTTGGAGTCACTGCTTTCTTCTAGAATGCTAGACTAGCTCGTATTTGAGTTCATCGCACGATTGAAAACGAAACTTCTAGCTTGCTTGAGGCATCTCGGTCGGAGAGTTTGGGATTCCGCTTGAAACAACTAATCACTCGTTTCATCGTTTTTACGGTCTCCTGGTTCCGACTCTCACCTGATCCAGTCTTTCTGACTGTCGTCAAACGTTCTCCGAATACTTTTAATACATTGGTGACCGTTGATTTGGCCACATTAAGCAATTGCGCTAACTTGGCGTGTGAGTAGTTCGGATTTTCGCGCTGACGGTGTAAAATTTTGAGACGATGCTCCTCTTGTTTCGACGCCATTTTCGCAAATGAAGGCCAAATGTCAAAATCGAATAATATGCATGATACTACACAAAAACATCTTTGAAATGAGAGGTGTACAAGATTTTCTGATGCACTAGGAAAAATAATGCGTCAAGTTGAAGTTGACCAATTTTTGACAGGCACACCCTTTAAATTCACTCAAATTGGTTTGAGAATGTTGTTAGACTCTTTCTTTTGTTTGAGACATACGACGAATAGCGTCGCATAGCGTCCTTCCACCGATAATTTAATAATTCAAAGATAAATTAAGTAAATGAGCATATTGTCTCTCAAGTAAGTGGAATTACTTTGTTGGTTTTCGAACGAATATCTGCTCATGCTTGGGACACCACCCTTTGATGAGTTCTAGTTCTGGATTCTTTGAGTGACAGCGACTTGTTTTTGAAACATTTTACATTCCAGACGCACCATTTGGCATTAATACATGTGACATATTCGGACAATGTTATACCCCACATTTCCGCAGTCAATCGAAGCGAATTTGAAGTCAAACTGGTCAAATTATTGTTTCCTGTCAGGCCCGGAGACCAGGAAATTGTCAGCCTAACTATAGGGACCAGTTCGTGCTAGTTGCAGCATTTGGCGCTCTCAATATTGCATGCTGCTTACGTCAGTTCGTAACCCCCCGGTGACTTCGCCCGCGCGCCACTGAAAATCCTGCCGGCTGCAGGGGTCGCCGAGGCTCAGCATAAATTAGTTCATGGCAGCGCCCTGAACAGACTACCGTTTGGAGCGCCTCCGGTGCGCTATTTTTAGTTCCCTCGAACGTTGAACTTAATTGTCAATTATTGATGTCCTTTGGGCAGGCTTGAGCTCTCTCTCTCTCTCTGTGCCCGGTGCCCCGAAGGGAGCAGCGCCAGCGCACCTTTCGTCATCCGCACGGCGCAAAACCGCAACCGCCGTGGCAAACCACCCGCGTTTGGGTTGAGCTGCATCGAAATTGCTGCCCCCGGCGGGGGATCCTGATTGTGGGTCAAGGAGCAGGCGCAAAATCAACTCCACCTCAAATTGCATCGATTATTTGCCAGATTTCGGTAACCGCTGGCCTCGGGGTAAGCTCGGGCTGACCGACCGTCGGCGGGCACGTCACTCTCGCCGTCTTCCGTAACCGCAACCTTCATCCGAGCCAGGAACGGCGGGGCGCTATTAAAGTTCGCGATACGAAATAAATAAGTCCAAAGAAAAACCGGGGGCAATCGAGTTCGTGTGTTCGGCAGAAAATCATGCACATTTTAATGAGCGCATGTCATGAGAGGAAGTAAATCGTGGCTTGGCACGCTGTCTTCTCGCTGGATGAATCATACTTCGGGAGAAACTCTGGGTAGCATTAAATTTGCAACCATAAATTGGGAAGTTTTTTACGAAAAAATTAAAATCAAGGTTCAGGTTGGGGATAGTGGCGTGGAGTGTAAACGATAACTCACCAAAAAGATAACCACCATCCTATCCTGTGCTGGTATTGCTGTTGTTGAGAACTGTGCCCACAGCTACAGTATGGAATTAGTGTAAAGGTTAGCCTATGTTAGGATCACTCATTAGAGTTTATTGAAGGGCAAGGCTACGGCATTTATTAAACATTTTTTGAAGATTTTAACTTGAACTTGGCTTCCGAAGGGTTAAGATATGCATTTCCGTTTAAGTTCAGTATAAAGAGGTTCTTCTTTAAGCAGATCTCTTGTGGATAAATAGTGCATTATTAAACTGTAATTTGTAATCTTCATCGTGGGACATTAGAAGCTAGTTTTGCTAACACAAATCTTCCACTCACGTCTGTTACTACGGCATTGTCCTTGATACGACTTGGGTTTTAAACAACTAGGCTTCATACGATTTATGTTTTGTAATTTTTATCTCCTTTTTCTATTAATTCAATTCATAAATTGGCATGAATGAATTCAATTCATAAATAGGCTCGGCGTAGATACCTCATATGATTTGTTAACACATTTCCGATTTTTTCGATAACATAGAATAAGTTTCAAAAGTAATGTTCCCGGCAGTGCATCACTTGTTAACTTTTATCCACGATCGCGAACCGAAGGATAGAAATGACGACCCGGGAACCGTGAATGCGGGCGATGTTGATTGGAATTCATTTTTTCACGTTGACCCATAATTCCAAACTCCTATCGCCATTGGCAGGATGTCGGCAGGACTGTTGAAAGCATTGACCAAGCCGGGGATGGACTTTTCCACACGATTCTTTCGGCTAGTTCGGGTTAAAAAATCCTTTTTTCCTGTCATCGCGCCTGACTCATAAACAGCATCTGTTGATGGTTCGCTTTCATGTTTCAATGTGGCCGTATTTTGCGACAGCCTTTCCCGTATCTTTTTATGTTTGCGTCACCCGATAGCGCGCCGGTATCCTGTCACAGTTGATGCAATGCACCGTGCACCGCGTGCGTGAAATATTTCGCGAGGCTTTTTGTTTCGTTCCGCGAATTGAATTTGAATTTATGTGCAGTCTGATCAATGCGTCCGGCCTGACGACCGAAAGCTGGGTTCGCGCAATGAATGGTGCTTTCAATTTTAATGAACCATCCCGCATTGGCAGTTTGCTTGACAAGCCGTATCAGATTTTCATTTCATGGCGATGCGATGAAAGCTGGGCGGCTATTCGATATTTTTTGTGCTCCCCAACCTGGAAGCTGCTAAAATAGCACTGGCCGCACTGGAATACCGGACGGCCCAGGCCGTAGACTTTACTCCTCGTACATGTCTCCGTCTTCCAGTTGGCCAAACCCTTTCCAGCCAGTTTGAGCGCTTTCTGCAGCCCATTTTGCAATTCAAAAGCATGACCAATCTGCATACGAGAAGCTGTCATAAAAACAAACCATTCAATTATTCAATTGGTTTCCATCTGAATAAGATATCATTCTAATTTATTTTCCTTCAGTCGTGCTGCTCGCAACACAATGTGATCGAAACGTCCTCCACCTACCTCTAGACCAGCAAGCGACCAACCACTGAGCAGCACCCGAAACACCCATCCTGGCTGCATCGTGTAGCGCCCGATGTAGATCAGAGGGCATCAAACGGGTTACCTTCCTGCAGGCCACCCAAGCCGGCTCCTTTTGATTGAATGCGTTCCGTTCGATTTGGTTCTCCTGCGTGATGGCCCTGAGCTGGGCTGGGACCACGTCCGGTTTCCCTGGTGACACGGCTCGGCTCTAAGGCTTACTTATCAACCTTGATTCGATCAAAGCGTCGTGATGCGTAAAGTTCCACCCTGTCTAGATCCTCTCGTAGCTTCTCGGCACCGAAGAAACGTTTGATAAGTGCTCCATTCGCTGCTCCGTAGGCTCCCAGAGTCAGAGATTTATCGGGCATAATGCTCGTATTTTATGCGCGTTTTATTTAATTAAATTCTGAAATAAATTTAATCATATTGGCGACTGCCGGGCCATCCCAGCTGCGGGCTGCGCAAATGCCAATTGTGTCTAATGCCAACAAGGAGGCCAACAACGGTCGGCCGATCGTACCGACCATACGGGAGTTGCCGTTGCGGACCTGGTACGAGTGCGGGGTCGAAAAAAGGCGGTGCGGCATTTGTGCAATTGCCTACCCCATTCGTTTGCTGCCTTCGTGAAGTATGAAAATCGTGAGTCATTTGGTCGTAAAGCATGGAAAACTATGAGTGCCGTTGATTGACTATTGCAGTTGGAAAAGTTCAGCGAGCCTAGTAAGGCAAATCCCAGCGCTCACCAGAAACCAGCATCTGTTACGACCGATCTGTACCGGGTTTTGCCACACGTTGGACGTATGGAAAGGATTGGTTTTTGGTGCCAACATAATCAACATAATTGGTAACAAATATTGTAACTTGTAAGTCAAAATATAAAAAATGTAGTCGCTTTTAATGCTTTCTTCAATTGATACACTTGTTTCTTGTATATGTCATACGCAAGTTGTCATTACGCATTACGCATTACGATATTAAGAATTATTAAGAGTATTTAATGTTACAACTCTTCAGTGGACCTCAAATGGGGGTTCAACTCAGCTATCTAGTGATGGGAAGAGTATATCTTATTCGTAAGTAAGTTGTTTTTTTTCCTTTTGTATTATAGAGACTTTGAGCTGTAATTGCCTAACATTCGTCTCTTAATAAGTAAAATGTGTTTGAACGAATTGCCAGCTGGCTGAAGGAATTGAAGGCTGAAAAACTTTATGAAAACCTGCACTGTTCCACACCTATTTCCGATTAAACCTAAAACTAATGCTAGAGCTAAATATACACTTTACCAATGAAACGATGTGTCGATAATGGAACGTACTCGCACGGCATTTCAACCAAACATATCTTAGTAGGTGAAGATATTCATGGTTTTCTGCTCTGCTGTGTCAGGTTAGTTCTAGGCAAATTTAAGCGTCTTGTTCGAAGATGAGATGAGTAGTTTAATTAGCCATAATGCACGTGTCACTCCAATCAATTCAAATACAACAAACCACAGTGGTTCTGAATACTCCAGTAAAGTTTAGAAAAAAAACTAAAGTTTATCCCATTAATCATGATCATTCGAATGTACGTTACCTTGCATACCATGTCACATCAGCACATAGCACAGCACAGAACGGAGCCTGTGGCAGAATGATGTTTTTAAGGTAAATTATCATACAATAGACACCCTCCGCTGGCTTGTCATTGTGTAAGAACATTACTAATGTAATTATCAGTTCAATACGCGGCGTCCTACAAAGTTTGGTATGCTCGACGCACACCCTTCGAGTGATCAACGGCCGCCCGTTCCCATGCGGCGGCCCTTAGCACGAAGATAATTCCATCGTGCTCGGCTTGAACTGCCTCCGCACCTTGCGTTAGCCACGTCGCCTTATTATCCCGGGCCCCGACCATGCAGATGGGACCGACCGAGGCATATCATTATAGCCAATTTGTTCCATTTCCATAACCGAGTTGCCGAGATCTCGAGATTCGCAATCAGATCGATTTGCTTCGGTAATGCTTCATTTGTTCGTTTATCTTCAACTGGAAAGCAAATTAACCGTGTTTATGGGAAACGGTCGAACGACTTAATTGTTCCGATGATTTAATTGGGTAACTGGACGGAACTTGTTCGTCTCGGCTTGGAGCTTGGAACTTGTCATCCGGTCATCAGGAATTGCTGTGTAGAATTACAAAAAATCACATAAAAACTGTGTTCGCTACTATTTTGAACAATTTTATCAAGTTTCACATTTTTTTAAAAAAGATTATTGCAATTTTTTGCCAACTATAAAATTGGGTTCAATTCCGCGGATCCCGAGTAATTTTGCAATGTTCAAGTGTGGCATGAGCGGAGAATTCGTGGAAAAGGGAAGCGATAGCGTCCCCGGAAAACACTGCCCCCTCGGGAACGGAGGTTTGCTTGCTGTTTCAGTTTTCCCTGCCTAAGCTGCTTTCCGCTCGAAACAACTCGCCCTGATGCGGACCGAGCGGAAATGGAAAGATCAATGTGTGAAAACTCTACACTTAAAATGCTTTCCTGTGGGCTGTGGGGTGTTGAGTGGCGAGCTAAGGTCGAAGAAATTTACCACCTTTTCCGGAAAGTGGTCTCTCAGGTCGAAGCATATTTACACTCCCCGTCGGGGCCTTTTACACACGGACCCGAGTAGCTCCCGCCCCGGTTGTGGCGTCCGGTGATGCGTTCAGTCATTGAAAGGCACCGGTCCACCCGGGGACGGCACCGTTGTCTTGCCGTGGGTCGGGTTTTTCCGTGCCTCACGGTGGGTCCACCTCTCCCGGTGGACCACACACTTTTCCGCAAACCGAACCCGAACCAGAACGTCCAGCTGACCACGTCCCGACGGCCGACGGAGTCGGAAGGATTTCTTCCGAAGGGATTGTCAACAAACGAAAACCCGCTCGGTCCGAAGCACACATACGTTCCCCTCGGCACACCGCGCACCCCGTCCCCGGGCCCCGCTGGTACCCGGGTAATAGCTTTTCGACACTTCATGGGATGTCAATCAATCAGCTTTAATGCATTATTTATTATCCTTTTCCTGTGTTGTCAGCGGCTGCCGATGGCGCAAAAACCCGTCCACCCGAGTGGTCCTTGGAGTGCGCCCTCGCCACCCTTCCCCAGGGTGGCACCCGCGGACACTTCCTGCGGACCTGCGGAAGTGGCCACTCGGACACCGTGGTGGAAAAACACCGAAAGGCTGGGGACACCCCATCATAACGGTGAAATATACACTTATCGCCACTGGGAAGTGTTGGTGCATCGATCCGGCAGCGGTCCGGTGTGTGTTTGTCTTCGTGGCCGGGACCCGGTCCGGTCCGGTCCGTGGACGGGGGTCAACGTGCCCAACCCAGCGTCGGATGGATATCGATTTTCGTGTGCCATAATTCACACACAAACGCCACCATCCACCTGCTACGTGGCACACGCACACTCACGCAACACTCCCGCTCTTCGGGGAACGAATTGGCAAGGTGTCGGCAAGGACAGGGCAGGATGTAAAATAAATATCCTGCGCTAGTTCGAGGCATATGGCGCTACGGAGCAGAAATAATGCGACCGGACCTTTATACCTTTAAACGGGCTCCGCAAAGGGATTTCCTCCAAAAGGTCCTCAAGTCCGCCTTAAGGTCTAAAGCATATAATTGCGATGTGCGTTATCGACAGCAAAAACGTCATTGATGAATTTTACCAACAGGACCATGCAGTAGCACTTAGCTTAGCATAGGTTAACCGTTGCAACAAAGTGTTGCTTTGGATTTCAACGTTGAAGTATCGCAAAAAGATTCTTGACTACTCACAAAACCCTTAGTTCCTGCAACTTCATGAATTGCTACCTACATCGACGGGTTGCGGTTAGAAAATTGGATACATAATTGGTTGGCTCCGTTTACAGACGTTTCACGTGGGTGATGTAGGACCGACTGATACAAGAAGGAAACAGACCACACGAGCCGTGGGTCTGACTCCCCGTGCTCGCTCGCACTTGAAAACAGCAGAACGAGATTAAAATGTTAATAAATTTATTCATTATTCCGTTTGCGCGAATGCATTTTCGTGCCATGGCCGCGGGTTCGTAGGTTCGCGCCCCAACATTTGGTGAAGTGTGTAAATACATCAACCCGCTGATTGCAATCGTCATCGTTTCGGTTCGCGCTAAGGACACGCACGCTTGGCCCCGGGGTTCAGTGTCCTGTGGGCTGCATTTTCCGGCTCGCTGAGCTGGCCACGGATGATAAAGTTGGACAATTTATGGAAAATAGGGCGACTTTGGGCCGTGAAGCTTTCCAATACTGCACACCGGTCATTATTCGCCGGTTTCCGCGCGGTATGGCCAACCAGCGATGCAAGCAGGAAACTTTTGCAAACGTTTTGCTGAAACAAGAAGGACTCGATTACCAGCCCGAGACACCGAAGAAGGTATGGGAAGGACGGCGGGCGGCACGGAGGGCATTTACGACCGCTGAGGAGCCCCCGGTAATAGCCAGCAGACTGCGAAGGGGTGTAACGGATCTTGGTCGTAGGCCGACGACCGCCGGCAGCCTTAATGATACATCAATCCGATACTCATTTGTCTTCATTGGACGTTGAATGTCGCATTTGCAGTAATTTGCAGATAAAGACAGTGACCTGAGCTGTTTTTGTAGTTGTTCGACGAGACTGTTCGCGACTCGTGCATCATTTTCTTGCCGTCTTCCAACCAACGGATGTCTATGAATGTTATGAGCTCTTCGCGACACTAACAGTATTTCAATTCTGTACATGGAATCATATATTTTCAATTTAAATTGGGAAACTATCTGAAATTACACTTAAAACGCGAGTCAGCCATTCTCATTAAACCGTAGCCCAAAAGGCCTTGATGAAATATATAATGATTCTGTTTTTTTAATCCGTGTTAGTTCCGCAACTGAGACACAACAACCTCTTAGACCTCCGCCATCTAGGTGAGAATAGATTGAGAGCAGTCAAAGTGGGCAGCTAGGAGCAGCTGCTGCGTAAAATTCCTGCTAGATGAATGAAAACGAGAAAAAAACGACAACATTTCCAAATTCATTACACGCTTCGTTTGACAAAAATGGCCCATTTCGCGTCTTTCTCACGAGCAACACGTGTGCTGCCGAAGTCGATGGCTTCGAAAGCTTATTAAAAACAGCACCCGCTCCGTGACTCCACTCCCCGTAGGTGATCCTGTAAATTAATATACCTCCGGACGGCGACGTTGCCACGATCCCGCTGAATCATACATCATAAATCTCGAGAGATGATCAACTACCACGACGGCCATCGTTAACATGGCCTTAGCAAGCCCTCTCGGAAACGATCTGAGCGATAATACTAATGGTTAACATGCTATCCAAGACCCTCCCCGAGCGCAGCTAAACAGTTTGCATCCTATTTAACACTTGACAGCTGGGAATGGAAAGAAAAACAACGACGATCGACCGGCTTTCAGTTTCCGCCGAAAAAAAACACAACGAGTGTTGCCGTCGCATTCAACTATGAACCTGCGTGACTTTGCTTTCTAGGAGGCGCCCGATCTGGGCAGCAAATCTAACACGTCCCTTAAAATAACAGACAAAGCAGAAAGCGGCAGGAAGATTTCGACATCAACTATCCCGCCTTTCAGTATTGCCACACGCACCAGAATCAACCTCCGGTTTCTTCGTGTGAGACCCTTATTTTGACAAAAATTATGCCTTGAAATATGTCGATCATTTTGGCCAACACTACGATGGTGATCGTAGCATTCCACATGGGTCGCGGATGGCCCATGGCTCCACATGGTGTCCCAGTTACGGTCCGCTTCCTCGCATCTCATGTTCAAGCAGTTCCCCAAAAGTATGCGACATCGGTGCAAGGTTACGAGATGTTTGAAATTAATTGACCCAGCCAGACCCACTACACTGTCGACACGGCTTTATCGCCAGTTACGGTGTCATTAGTTCCTTCATAAATCTGTCAAATACGAGCACTCTGTGAGTTGTGTAATGTTTTGCAACGAAAGATTAAAAAAAAAATCATTAAAATTTTTAACAAAATTTACGGAGAGAATTTTCCTACTGTGACATTTTCCTTAGCTACTTCTTTTAAGAATGCAACAAATTAAAACAATTTTATAGTCATGTTTTATGTAACTATGTAGCTTTCGATATTAATGGATGTTCCGATTACTATTCCATTGGCACCCTTTTTTGGCAACTGACGTCTTTGGAACTAATCTGTTGGCGACAATGTTGGTATCGCATAGGAATTCTACGTAGACGAATGATCTGCAGATGAATCACATGTTTATAGGAATGGAGATCCAAGATTATTTAGTGCCTTTCTGTTTAAAAAATGAAGATATTATTTACAAACATTATACGGGGCTCTGGTCTTTGGTTAGCTTGTTTGGTCCTGCATTCTTGTTTTAGTTAGAGGCAATTTAAACGGAATATTATTCCATAGTTATTCGTTTTGGTCCCATAAAATGTCCTCGTAGGCCTCGATTTTGCAACTATTAATTAGCAGATTTTGAACGGAAAAGAATTTTTGAGCCTAAGCCGCGAGAGCGAGTTGAGCCTAGGCACTTTGGGATGTCCCAGCCAACAACTGTATTTGAGTTTAAGAAACGATCACGGTCTATTTTTGAAGAAAAATATTTTAAAAAACACTTAGGCCATTCCTGGTTTGAAACAAACTTTAACATTAGAAGTAAAAAACCAAATCCAACACAAGAAAATCCTTCTCTATTGTCCAGCAGTCTTCAATTCCAAAGGTAGGTTTGGGAACTGTTTGTTATGGGAGGTACATGCAGTTACATTGTTGTACATAATAGTTGACATTTGCTTTGATGGACTCGAAACGACACCGATTGCAATGCTGTTCCCCAATTCTGTACCACTACAATTGTTTCCCGACAAGAACGGGGATTAGCACGAATTTTTCGGACCCACTTTTCTTTCATTCTTGATTCACCGGTTTGCTGTCTTCGTGGCGGCGGGCATCTCTTGAAATGTGGACCACACGAAAGGGCACCACCGCTACCCAATTGGAGACCGTTTCACGGGCACGAAATTTATCAGATTACGATTTTCTTTTCATTCACGGAACGATGCATGGAATAATGTAATTATTTTCAACCGCTCCGTCCACGGTGCCGTACGCGATGCCAGGCGGTGCCGTCGACTGCGATGATCGAAGTCCGCCATCCGGACACTTGTGTCCCCGAACTGTGTGGTGGTGGTGGTGTTTCGGGAAAAACGGTGCCCGGGGCGCCGGGGTTCGGTGGAAATAATTTCTGTAACAACCAGAGCGCCCGGGACCTCACGGTGTCGACCGTGGCGCAATCGCTACAAATGACTGCAAGAACGTGAAGATGAAGTCAAATGTGATCGCGCATAAATTATAAGCACTCAGCATTCACCCCAGCACCCGGGACCGAAGTCATCGATGTCTCGTTCCTGTCGCCTAGGCGATGGC
>NC_069144.1:31907269-31922113 GCF_943734635.1 Anopheles cruzii | reverse complement strand
TTTGGATTTTTGTCTGTTTGGGAAAAGTAATGAAGGGTTAAATTCGTATCAATTCCAGAAATCCTGATCTTGAGATAAGTGAGGAGATACCAGCTTACAGTTAAGAATGCCAGCGCCAAAACGTGAAATGAATGACGCATATAATCGAGATGTTTGGTGCATGTGGCGAGAAGTTTTGGAGGCGCAATGTTTTTAGTGTCCTCAAATTTCCGCCAAACACTGCCAGTAATTCCAAGATCAGCTGACGAAATGAAGTTCTTCTCTTCTTATTGGACAATAACCGTTGAGCGGTCTTAGCCTGCACCAGAGACAATGTTAATCTCTGATACTCTTTCTAAACGTTCGTTTTTACGGGCCGGGTTGTTATTCCCGCGCCAACCCCCCTGGAACGCCGGAATCGGGAATCGAACCCATGGCCAGCTGCGATACAGGGACGAGCGTTACCGACTGCTCCTATCACCGGGGGCCCATTGCCTCTGGGGCGAAACAGAGTTCGCCGGGCCTGCTAGTAGTTACATAAAACATGACTATAAAATTGTTTTAATTTGTTGCATTTTTAAAAGAAGTAGCTATGGAAAATGTCGCAGTAGGAAAATTCTCTCCGTAAATTATGTTAAAAATTTTAATGATTTTTTTTAATCTTTCGTTGCAAAACATTACACAATTCACAGAGTGCTCGTATTTGACAGATTTATGAAGGAACTAATGACACCGTAACTGGCGATAAAGCCGTGTCGACAGTGTAGTGGGTCTGGCTGGGTCAATTAATTTCAAACATCTCGTAACCTTGCACCGATGTCGCATACTTTTGGGGAACTGCTTAAACATGAGATGCGAAGAAAAGGGACCGTAACTGGGACACCATGTGGAGCCATGGGCCATCCACGACCCATGTGGAATTCTACGATCACCATCGTAGTGTTGGCCAAAATGATCGACATATTTCAAGGCATAATTTTTGTCAAAATAAGGGAGGTTGATTCTGGTGCGTGTGGCAATATTGAAAGGCAGGAGAGATGATGTCGAAATCTTCCTGCCGCTTTCTGCTTTGTCTGTTGTTTTAAGGGACGTGTTAGATTTGCTGCCCAGATCGGGCGCCTCCTAGAAAGCAAAGTCACGCAGGTTCATAGTTGAATGCGAAGCAAGACTCGTTGTGTTTTTCTTCGGCGGAAACTGAAAGCCGGTCGATCGTCGTTGTTTTTCTTTCCATTCCCAGCTGTCAAGTGTTAAATAGGATTCAAACTGTTTAGCTGCGCCCGGGGAGGGTCTTGGATAGCATGTTAACCATTAGTATTATCGCTCAGATCGTTTCCGAGAGGGCTTGCTAAGGCCATGTTAACGATGGCCGACGTGGTAGTTGATCATCTCTCGAGATTTATGATGTATGATTCAGCGGGATCGTGGCAACGCCGCCGTCCGGAGGTATGTTAGTTTACAGGATCACCTACGGGGAGTGTGTCACGGACCGGGTGCTGTTTTTAATAAGCTTTCGAAGCCATCGACTTCGGCAGCACACGTGTTGCTCGTGAGAAAGACGCGAAATGAGCCATTTTTGTCAAACGAAGCGTGTAATGAATTTGGAAATGTTGTCGTTTTTTCTCGTTTTCATTCATCTAGCACGAATTTTACGCAGCAGCTGCTTCTTGCTGCCCACTTGAACTGCTCTCAATCTATTCTCACCTAGATGGAGGAGGTCTAAGAGAATGTTGTATCTCAGTTGCGGCATTAACATGGTTTAAAAAAACAGAATCATTTTATATTTCATCAAGGCCTTTTGGGCTACGGTTTTATGAGAATGGCTGACTGTCGCGTTTTAAGTGTAATTTCAGATAGTTTCTCAATTTAAATTGAAAATATATGATTCCATGTAGAGAACTGAAATACTCAATAACATTCATAGACATCCGTAGGTTGGAAGACGGCAAGAAAATGATGGACGAGACACCGCAAGCAATCCGCGAACAGTCTCGTCGAACAACTACAAAAACAGCTCAGGTCACTGTCTTTATCTGCAAATTACTGCAAATGCGACATTCAACGTCCAATGAAGACAAATGAGTATCGGATTGATGTATCATTAAGGCTGCCGGCGGTCGTCGGCCTACGACCAAGATCCGTTACACCCCTTCGCAGTCTGCTGGCTATTACCGGGGGCTCCTCAGCGGTCGTAAATGCCCTCCGTGCCGCCCGCCGTCCTTCCCACATTTTATTCGGTGTCTCGGGCTAGTAATCGAGTCCTTCTTGTTTCAGCAAAACGTTTGCAAAAGTTTCCTGCTTGCATCGGCGGTTGGCCATAACGCGCGGAAACGCGAATAATGACCGGCGTGCAATATTGGAAAGCTTCACGGCCCAAAGTCGCCCTATTTTCCATAAATTGTCCAACTTTATCATGCGTGGCCAGCTCAGCGAGCCGGAAAATGCAGCCCACAGGACACTGAACCCCGCGGCCAAGCGTGCGTGTCCTTAGCGCGAACCGAAACGATGACGATTGCAATCAGCGGGTTGATGTATTTACACACTTCACCAAATGTTGGGGCGCGAACCTGTGAACCCGCGGCCATGGCACGAAAATGCATTCGCGCAAACGGAATAATGAATAAATTTATTAACATTTTAATCTCGTTCTGCTGTTTTCAAGTGCGAGCGAGCACGGGGAGTCAGACCCACGGCTCGTGTGGTCTGTTTCCTTCTTGTATCAGTCGGCCCTACATCACCCACGTGAAACGTCTGTAAACGGAGCCAACCAATTATGTATCCAATTTTCTAACCGCAACCTGTCGATGTAGGAAGCAATTCATGAAATTGCAGGCACTGGGGGTTTTGTGAGTAGTCAAGAATCTATTTGCGATACTTCAACGTTCAAATCCAAAGCAACACTTTGTTGCAACGGTTAACCTATGCTAAGCTAAGTGCTACTGCACGGTCCTGTTGGTGTAATTCATCAATGACGGTTTTGATGTCGATAACGCACATCGCAATTATATGCTTTAGACCTTGAGGTGGACTTCAGGACTGTTGGAGGGAACCCCTTTTTGGAGCCCGTTTAAAGGTATAAAGGTCCGGTCGCATTATTTCTGCTCCGTAGCGCCATATGCCTCGAACTAGCGCAGGATATTTATTTTACATCCTGCCCTGTCCTTGCCGACACCTTGCCAATTCGTTCCCCGAAGAGCGGGAGTGCTGCGTGAGTGTGCGTGTGCCACGTAGCAGGTGGACGGTGGCGTTTGTGTGTGAATTATGGCACACAAAAATCGATATCCATCCGACGCTAGGTTGGGCACGTTGACCCCCGTCCACGGACCGGACCGGACCGGGTGCCGGCCACGAAGACAAACACACACCGGATCGATGCACCAACACTTCCCAGTGGCGATAAGTGTATATTTCACCGTTATGATGGGGTGTCCCCAGCCTTTCGGTGTTTTTCCACCACGGTGTCCGAGTGGCCACTTCCGCAAGTCCGCAGGAAGTGTCCGCGGGTGCCACCCTGGAGAAGGGTGGCGAGGGCGCACTCCAAGGACCGCTCGGGTGGACGGGTTTTTGCGCCATCGGCAGCGCCTGACAACACAGGAAAAGGATAATAAATAATGCATTAAAGCTGATTGATTGACATCCCATGAAGTGTCGAAAAGCTATTACCCGGGTACCGGTGGGGCCCGGGGACGGGTGCGCGGTGTGCCGAGGGGAACGTATGTGTGCCTCGGTCCGGACCGAGCGGGTTTTCGTTTGTTGACAATCCCTTCGGAAGAAATCCTTCCGACTCCGTCGGCCGTCGGGACGTGGTCAGCTGGACGTTCGGGTTCGGGTTCGGGTTGGGTTTGCGGAAAAGTGTGTGGTCCACCGGGAGAGGTGGACCCACCGTGAGGCACGGAAAAACCCGACCCACGGCAAGACAACGGTGCCGTCCCCGGGTGGACCGGTGCCTTTCAATGACTGGACGCATCACCGGACGGGCGGGAGTTACTCGGGTCCGTGTGTAAAAGGACCCGACGGGGAGTGTAAATATGCTTCGACCTGAGAGACCACTTTCCGGAAAAGGTGGTAAATTTCTTCGACCTTAGCTCGCCACTCAACACCCCACAGCCCACAGGAAAGCATTTTAAGTGTAGAGTTTTCACACATTGATCTTTCCATTTCCGCTCGGTCCGCAACAGGGCGAGCTGTTTCGAGCGGAAAGCAGCTTAGGCAGGGAAAACTGAAACAGCAAGCAAACCTCCGTTCCCGAGGGGCAGTGTTTTCCGGGGACGCTATCGCTTCCCTTTTCCAAGAATTCTCCGCTCATGCCACACTTGAACTTTGCAAAATTACTCGAGATCCGCGGAATTGAACCCAATTTTATATTTGGCGAAAAATTGCAATAATCTTTTTTAAATAGGATTTGAAACTTGGTAAAATTGTTCAAAGTAGTAGCGAACACAGTTTTTATATGATTTCAAAAATTCTGCACAGCAATTCCTGATGACCGGATGACAAGTTCCAAACTCCAAGCCGAGACGAACAAGTTCCGTCTAGTTATCCAATTAAATCATCGGAACAATTAAGTCGTTCGACCGTTTCCCATAAACACGGTTAATTTGCTTTCCAGTTGAAGATAAACGAACAAATGAAGCATTACCGAAGCAAATCGATCTGATTGCGAATCTCGAGATCTCGGCAACTCGGTTATGGAAATGGAACAAATTGGCTATAATGATATGCCTCGGTCGGTCCCATCTGCATGGTCGGGGCCCGGGATAATAAGGCGACGTGGCTAACGCAAGGTGCGGAGGCAGTTCAAGCCGAGCACGATGGAATTATCTTCGTGCTAAGGGCCGCCGCATGGGAACGAGCGGCCGCTGATCACTCGAAGGGTGTGCGTCGAGCATACCAAACTTTGTAGGACGCCGCCGCGTATTGAACTGATAATTACATTAGTAATGTTCTTACACAATGACAAGCCACAAGCTAGCGAAGGGTGTCTATTGTATGATAATTTACCTTTAAAACCTCATTCTGCCACAGGCTCCGTTCTGCTGATCGACCTATGTGCTGATGTGACATGGTGTGCATGGTACATTTGAATGATCATGATTAATGGGATAAAGTTTAGTTTTTTTCTAAACTTCACTGGAATATTCCACTGTGGTTTGTTGTATTTGCATTGATTGGAATGACACGTGCATTATGGCCAATTAAACTACTCATCTCATCTTCGAACAAGACGCTTAAATTTGCCTAGAACTAACCTGACACAAAAGAGCAGAAAACCATGAATATCTTCACCTACTAAGATATGTTTGGTTGAAATGCCGTGCGAGTACGTTCCATTATCGACACATCGTTTCGTTGGTAAAGTGTACATAGTTGAAATTATATTTAGCTCTAGCATTAGTTTTAGGTTTAAATGGAAATAGGTTTGGAACAGTGCAGGTTTTAATAAAGTTTTTCAGCCTTCAATTCCTTCAGCCAGCCAGGAAGCTGAGTTGAACCCCCATTTGAGGTCCACTGAAGAGTTGTAACTTTAAATACTCTTAATAATTCCTAATATCGTAATGCTAGTGGATGTATTTCGGGAAGCGTTGTACACAGGGCAAGGGCGCAGGGCAAGCATGTAGTTGTAAATACTCCAATATTACCGGAATACTGTTAATCAGTTCCAATGGCAACTTGCATATGACATCTACAACAAAAAAGTATATCAATTGACGAAAGCATTAAAAGCAACTAAATTTTTTATATTTTGACGTACAACTTACAATATTTGTTACCAATTATGTTGATTATGTTGGCACCAAAAACCACTCCTTTCCATACGTCCAACGTGTGGCAAAACCCGGTACAGATCGGTCGCAACAGATGCTGGTTTCTGGTGAGCGCTGGAGTTTGCCTTACTAGGCTCGCTGAACTTTTCCAACTGCAATAGTCAATCAACGGCACTCATAGTTTTCCATGCTTTACGACCAAATGACTCACGATTTTCATCCTTCACGAAGGCAGCAAACGAATGGGGTAGGCAATTGCACAAATGCCGCACCGCCTTTTTTCGACCCCGCACTCGTACCGGACCTGGTACGACGGCAACTCCCGTATGGTCGGTACGATCATCCGACCGTTGTTGGCCTCCTTGTTGGCATTAGACACAATTGGCATTTGCGCAGCCCGCAGCTGGGATGGCCCGGCAGTCGCCAATATGATTGAATTTATTTCAGAATTTAATTAAATAAAACGCGCATAAAATACGAGCATTATGTCCGATAAATCTCTGACTCGGGAGGCTACGGAACAGCCAATGGAGCACTTATCAAACGTTTCTTTGGTGCCGAGAAGCTACGAGAGGATCTAGACGGGGTGGAACTTTACGCATCACGACGCTTTGATCGAATCAAGGTTGATAAGTAAGCCTTAGAGCCGAGCCGTGTCACCAGGGAAACCGGACGTGGTCCCAGCCCAGCTCAGGGCCATCACGCAGGAGAACCAAATCGAACGGAACGCATTCAATCAAAAGGGGCCGGCTGGTGACGGCTTGGGTGGCCTGCAGAAAGGTAACCCGTCTGATGCCCTCTGATCTACATCGGTACCTGGTACCTGGCTGCGCTACACGATGCAGCCAGGATGGGTGTTTCGGGTGCTGCTCAGTAGTTGGTGGCTCTCTGGTCTAGAGCTAGGTGGAGGACGTTTCGATCACATTGTGTTGCGAGCAGCACGACTGAAGGAAAATAAATTAGAATGATATCTTATTCAGATGGAAACCAATTGAATAATTGAATGGTTTGTTTTTATGACAGCTTCTCGTATGCAGATTGGTCATGCTTTTGAATTGCAAAATGGGCTACAGAAAGCGCTGGAAACTGGCTGGAAAGGGCTTGACCAACGGGAAGACGGAGACATGTACGAGGAGTAAAGTCTACTGCCTGGGCCTGCCGTCCGGTAGTCCGGTGCGGCCAGTTTCAGTAGCTTTCCCGGTCAGACCTTCCAGGAAGCAAAAAATATATATCGAATAGCCGCCCAGCTTTCATCGCATCGCCATGAAATGAAAATCTGATACGGCTTGACAAGCAAACTGCCAATGCGGGATGGTTCATTAAAATTGAAAGCACCATTCATTGCGCGAACCCAGCTTTCGGTCAGGCCGGACGCATTGATCAGACTGCACATAAATTCAAATTCAATTCGCGGAACGAAACAAAAAGCTTCGCGAAATATTTCACGCACGCGGTGCACGGTGCATTGCATCAACTGTGACAGGATACCGGCGCGCTATCGGGTGACGCAAACATAAAAAGATACCGAAAGGCTGTCGCAAAATACGGCCACATTGAAACATGAAAGCGAACCATCAACAGATGCTGTTTATGAGTCAGGCGCGATGACAGGAAAAAACGGATTTTTTAACCCGAACTAGCCGAAAGAATCGTGTGGAAAAGTCCATCCCCGGCTTGGTCAATGCTTTCAACAGTCCTGCCGACATCCTGCCAACGGTGATAGGAGTTTGGAATTATGGGTCAACGTGAAAAAATGAATTCCAATCAACATCGCCCGCATTCACGGTTCCCGGGTCGTCATTGCTATCCTTCGGTTCGCGATCGTGGGTAACAGTTAACAAGTGATGCACTACCGGGAACATTACTTTTGAAACTTATTCTATGTTATCGAAAAAACGGCAATGTGTTAACATATCACACGAGCTATCTACACCGAGCATCATGCCTGTTTAGAAAAAGGAGGTAGAAATTACAAAACATAAATCGTATGAAGCCTAGTTGTTTACGACCCGAATCGTATCAACACAATCTCTCTAGCGGTATAACAGACGTAAGGGGAAGATTTGCGTCAGGAAAACTAGCTTCTAATGTCCCACGATGAAGATTACAAATTAAAGTTTATTAATGCACCATTTATCCACAAGAGCTCTGCTTAAAGAAGAACGTCTTTATACGAGACTTAAACGGAAATGCATATTTTAACCCTTAGGAAGCCAAGTGCATGCTAAGTGAAAATCTTCAAAAAATGTTTAATAAATGCCGTAGCCTTGCCCTTCAATAAACTTTAATGAATGATCCTAACATGGGCTGACCTTTACACTAATTACATACTGTAGCTGTGGGCACAGTTCTCAACAACAGCAATACCAGCACAGGATAGGATGGTGGTTATCTTTTTGATGAGTTATCGTTTACACTCCGCGCCGCTATCCCCAACCTGAACCTTGATTTTAATTTTTTCGTAAAAAACTTCCCAATTTATGGTTGCAAATTTAATGTTACCCAGAGTTTCTCCCGAAGTATGATTCATCCAGCGAGAAGACAGCGTGCCAAGCCACGATTTACTTCCTCTCATGACATGCGCTCATTAAAATGTGCATGATTTTCTGCCGAACACACGAACTCGATTGCCCCCGGTTTTTCTTTGGACTTATTTATTTCGTATCGCGAACTTTAATAGTGCCCCGCCATTCCAGGCTCGGATGAAGGTTGCGGTTACGGAAGACGGCGAGAGTGACGTGCCCGCCGACGGTCGGTCAGCCCGAGCTTACCCCGAGGCCGGCGGTTACCGAAATCTGGCAAATAATCGATGCAATTTGAGGTGCAGTTGATTTTGCGCCTGCTCCTTGACCCACAATCAGGATCCCCCGCCGGGGGCAGCAATTTCGATGCAGCTAAACCCAAACGCGGGTGGTTTGCCACGGCGGTTGCGGTTTTGCGCCGTGCGGATGACGAAAGGGCTGGCGCTGGCGCTGCTCCCTTCGGGGCACCGGGCACAGAGAGAGAGAGAGCTCAAGCCTGCCCAAAGGACATCAATAATTGACAATTAAGTTCAACGTTCGAGGGAACTAAAAATAGCGCACCGGAGGCGCTCCAAACGGTAGTCTGTTCAGGGCGCTGCCGTGAACTAATTTATGCTGAGCGCCTCAGCGACCCCTGCTGCCGGCAGGATTTTCAGTGGCGCTCGGGCGAAGTCACCGGGGGGTTACGAACTGACGTAAGCAGCATGCAATATTGAGAGCGCCAAATGCTGCAACTAGCACGAACTGGTCCCTATAGTTAGGCTGACAATTTCCTGGTCTCCGGGCATGACAGGAAACAATAATTTGACCAGTTTGACTTCAAATTTGCTTCGATTGACTGCGGAAATGTGGGGTATAACATTGTCCGAATATGTCACATGTATTAATGCCAAATGGTGTGTCTGGAATGGAAAATGTTTCAAAAACAAGTCGCTGCCACTCAAAGAATCCAGAACTAGAACTCATCAAAGGGTGGTGTCCCAAGCCTGAGCAGATATTCGTTCGAAAGCCAACAAAGCAATTCCACTTACTTGAGAGTTAATATGCCCATTTACTTGATTTATCTTTAAATTATTTAATTATCGATTCACTTTCGTGAACTTTTGGTCAATCACTCTTCGAAGGACGCTAAGCGATGACGAATGTCACAAACAGATGAAAGAGTCTAAAAACATTCTCAATCCAATTAAAGAAAACCCAGCACAATGTTGAGTGTTTAGAATGACGTTTAGAATACCTGTTGGTAATCGGTTGCTTCTATTTCCAAAAACCATCTTCGGACGAAACATATAACTCTTTCGAGTAGGTTAGCTGTAGGACCAGATAAATGCAACCCCGAGAGAATATTGTTAGTTGCATTGTTATCCCTGCAAAAGGATCATTTGGATAGCGCCAGTGGCAGCAACGAGCCGTTGACTACACAACTACTACACGCCGTGACTCACGCCTTGTGCGGTCGTAAAACTAAGAACAGCGGCACATTAAACATGCATTGAGTCATGGCATGGGATCGGGGACCAAGACACTGGAGGATATTGTGCTACCCAAACTCACCCATAATATATCATGAGATCAGGCAGTGATGGTGAGATTCAATCGATGATCGATCGCGGATACGATATGCGCGGAAGCGCGGAACAATAAAGTTAAACTAATCCGGTCAACTACATCCGGGTAACCTTGCGTCGGGACACTGGAACATACAATCGACGTTATTAATCAGATGGTAACAATCGATCGGTGCATCCAGGAAAGGCAACACACACACGTTCGAACCGCCATCTGTGGAAAACATTCACACCTCTGACCGTCGACTTTCTCACCCGGGGCCGCCTATCAAACACGGCGATCGGTGGAGAAGCGCCATCGTAAATGGACGAGTGATCGGGACCGACTAAAGCGTACTAGCAGCAGCCACCATATCGGTATGTGAATGAATGTTTCGTGAAGATGGAGAACCGTTTATCGTTGTAATCGGTGGAAGTTGAATGTTTTCCACTTCAATGCTTTATTGTTGCCTCCGTACCCGCGATCGATAACAGTACGGATCTAGTATGCGGTTGCCCAGAATGGCCAGACACTTGAGTATGTATTCGCGGCACTTGCACCGTAAATGAGCTGGGCAAGGTAGAGCCCGTTTGCGTGCACCACATGACGGTCGCGTGCCCGTAAATCCGCAATGAATACTGTGCGTACCGAGAACATCCTGTACCGTGAGCATGTGAGCATGTGAATTATTGCCCAGATTTCCACCCCCGGCCGCCAACGGTGATCGGGTTGCGTCGGGAGTGGAAAGTAGAGCCATAGCAACCGCAAGGACTACTTGACAGGCGAGGCCCTCGGTTTGTGTGATTTGTTATTCATCGGGGTGTGTACGGGGTATGCGCAACGTGACTGCGCCACGTCGAGATGCAACTCTGGAATATCTCATCCAAAACCAGCCGGTACCCAGCCGGCCGGTACAAACATAGGTTCCATTCCGCATGATTTAGCATCAGCAATCAGTCGTCCGCCCGGCCCGCCTCGCTATTTCGGGGTGCCACTCTGCGTCGCATCACCGTCACTAAGTTTTCCCTCTGATGTCATTCGCAAAGAATGTCAATGACACCGCGCGTACGTACATGGAGAGGTCGGTAGGACGAGTCGGAGTCGGAGCCGGGCGGACGACATTTCCGCATCGTCAAAGGCGGAAGGTGTAATCTGCGACCCAAACACACGCTCTCATTTCGAGAATCCTGTGGCTCCGCATCGAATGCACAGACCCAGACCCCTCGTCGTCATCAAAGATCAGACTGAAGGCTGAGAGAGGCTTTGGTTTGGGAACGGGGAGGCAAAAGCCGGCTTCAGGATCCGCACCGGATGCGAGCGAATATAGGCGATATGAGAATACCTCATTAGCAATTCCATTTTAATTAATCGGCGCGGTGCACACGGAACCGGTGCGGCTTCGGCATCGGTATCCTGCGTGCCCGCCCGCCCGTCATCGTATCCTCCGGTGAAGAGTCCGCACCGGTTGCTCCATTTCAACGGCTTCACCCATCAACGGGGGGGGGGGATGCTATATCCTTCCGCCTGCCAGTCCATCTAGTGGAGAGCACGGGAGACATCCGGGCACGGGAGCGAATTATGAATTATTGGGAATATTACGTACGAAAATTTATCTGCGGGCTTCGCATCTTTCGACTCGGAGAGCATTGACGAGAACCCGGCAACGGAATTCCGTGCATGACGTCTGTCAATTAGTGAATAATTCCACAGAAATGATTCATGATGCGCGTGCAGCGCGGCAAATCTCGTTTGAATATTGTACTGTGGCTTTCTTTGAAGGCATCCAGCCAGCCAAGCCAGGATGCAACGGTGTTGCCGCTCAAAACACGCGTAGCCTGAAGCTCCGTCGCCTAGCCGTGCGTGAGAGGCTTCACTAAAGCTTGTTCAATTTGCAAATAATTGCTAAAATCCATAGAACTTGGAAATGGTTCAATCTTTGGGCTGCTCCACTGTTTAGAGTAACATTCGTCGAAATGAACGTTCGGCGCACTGTGACGATGCAAATGTCGTTCAATCGAAGGCTCGTTACCGAAAGTACGTTTTTTGTTTGGGTTTGTCAAGGCAATTCGGTCGTGTTCTTATGGTTGAGGCTGGAATCGTGAAAGATCATACGGAGTCGAAACCGAATGTATCTGAATGGTTCGAATTGGCCCGTTACAAGGTAAAAACGGGTTGCTGTGGATCGAGCACACAGTGGTGAACAAACTTTTCGCCGAACACTCTGTGATGTTCAACATTTATCATACTTTACCGCGAAACGTTAAACAACACACCGTTCGAAAAGTATTATTTAAAAAAAATAAAATTAAGAAATTTGGTCAGGATGTCATTCCCGCATAGCACACGCAGCGGGGTTCAATTTGAGGTGGCAAAGATTTCGACTACTTTTGGGGCGCCGTTCCGCGACAACATTGTCCCTTTCGGAGGACCGTGCATAAGCAGCATACGCTCCAAGCAACGGAGCGCTCAACGAGGTCGGTTGTCAGTAACGACTCGTTAATATGACTGTAACTAAGTGTAAATTGGCCACAGGCTTAGGCAGGAAAACGAGTCACAAAAAATCCCCCCGGGGCCGACAGAGGAAAAGGTTGTCGGTCGGTGCTGTCGGAAACTGGGGCTTCAGGGTTAACCATGGCTCGCCATAGCTTAGGGGAGTGTAGTGATGAAGAGAGAAAAAAAGGAAACAAAATCGGTCCCGCGGCCGATTAAACGCATTACACGCCACGAGAAGCATACGCCTGTCAGGGCACGCGGAAAACGATCAAAACACGCGGGTATTCAATCAGCTGTTCGGCCACGCCGGGGACCAGGCGGGGGACCGGGGTGGGTGAGCTATGGCCAGCGCAGTGAAGGGGGCAGTATGCCGCGCACGAGATCGTTACTGGTTCGAAACGCGAAACATTGCGCGCCGCCCGGGGCCCGGGGGGCGAACTATGATTCGTTGCACTTCCTATCGAAGGTGCAGCCCTACGCGCACGGTGAGGTGCGGTGCGGTGCGGTGCGGTGCGGTGCGGTGCGGTGCGGTGCGGTGCGCCCGAAGGCTCCACTGCGCCCATTCGTGCCGCGTGCAACACCCTTTCCTTTTGTTGCAGTCACACACTTGCGTTCGGAGCATAAATTAGATCTATCAAATCACATAAATCATAATTTGCAATTTAATATGATTAATTTTGCCTGCCCGGGCCGGCGTTCAAACTCATTTGTTACGCGGGTTATTGGAGTTGTACAGCCTTTTTTTCAGTCTACATTTCCCTATTTTCAATTCCTAGTTTCTGGGACTGGGTGCAGTTTCGCACATTCATCCACTGCGGCATTTTACACAGTGAACGGTGCATGGTGGTCAGAGGAATGAATACACGGTTTATACTATCTGAATAGAAAATATTACTGTAAACACAATAATGTATAATAAACCCAACAGACACTGTATAAATGTCGTCTGTCAAACAAGTCACCAGCACATTACGTTTGTGATGCTCGAAGCCTTATGGGCGAATGCCAGAATATGAAGTAAATGGCTTGTTTGATTAGACGTAGCCCAGTTTGAAATAATAAAAAAATACAAATAATATAAGGCTGTCTAAAAAGTCATGGACGTTTTTGTCGTTAAGTTCAAAACAATATTTTAAAATACTTTCAATTGACCGATTTGCGTCAAATATGCACCATTTGGTTGGAAATTTGTTTGGAAAAATTTGTTGCCTTTTTAAATATACCTTTATAATGCCTCTCTTGTAGGAAGGCGAAGGCTGTTAGTCGTTATTGGCGAAAAACTTGAGCAATCCATTTTTACAATCCTTTTTTCATCAGTCAGGAAATTTTGTAATGCGCGAGAAAGGTGTCAATCGCTTGGTGCAAGGTACGGACTATACGATGGATGCATCAAAATTTACCCAACCAAGCTTCCGGACTTTCTGGCGAGTCACTAAAGACGTGCGTCGTATTTCGTTGTCCTGGTGGAACAGAAAACCTCTTCCGTTGGTCGATTCTGGTCGTTTCTGGTCAATCACTAACATCAAATGGTGCAGTAATTGACAGTAGGGATCTGAATTTAGTGTTTGGCTACACGGAAGCAACTCACAATAAACGATTCCTTTCAAGTCCCACCATATACCCAGTAGAACCTTCCTAGCCGTTATTCCTGGTTTGGCCACTGGTTAAGCTGCTTCAGCACACTTAGATCAAGACCAACTTCTCACAATTTTGTCGTAAGTGACTCATTTCTCATCCCCAACACCCATCTGTTTAAGAAATGTGTCGATTTTGTTCCGTTTGGCAAAAACTTTGCAGATGGCATTTCGATCCATAATTTTTTTCGAGGTCAATTGATGTGTCACCCAAACATCGAGTTTCTTCGTGAATCCAGCTTTGCGCAAATGGTTTAAAACTGTTTGGTGGTTAATATTTAGCTCCTGGCCGATGCTCTGATTACAAAATTACACCATGCACAATTTCAGCTACCTAGCTTGAATTTTCGCCTTTATCGGACAAAAACTGTAAAATATACCGAATATTCTCTGCGTTGACCTCCATTGTTAACACCCTGTAACTCACAAACGAATGGAACAAACAAAAAACAACGATACTTCACGAGATATCGAACACTAAAGGCATCTATCGTGAAAAACGTCCATGACTTTTTAGACAGCCTGATACACTAACAACTTACTCATTGCTCAATGTTCCCTTTTGAAGTGATTTAAGTGTATGAAAACATGCCCACCGTTGATAGAGCAGTTGGTAACGCTCGTCGTTGTCACGCAGCTGGTCAATAAGAAGTATGAAAACATTTTTGAAGCCAAACACTGTTTCCACAAACACCTACTTAAGCATCAACAAACATTCGAAACACTTAAACATTATAAAAATTCCACAAAGGTATAAGATTTGCCGAATTGTTCATCTTTCATCATCAACGAAAAAACTCAATACCATTTCGATTACTTTTTCCAAAATGTTATTTTTTTTTTGCTTATTATAGCCGTTACACGAAGCTGCGACACAAGCAAGGATAACGACGGCAGTCCATCCTG